>NC_056746.1:1262981116-1263157073 GCF_019279795.1 Protopterus annectens
CACTGGAAAATATGAAGGTCTCTCCAAACGCCATTATATTGGGCAACTTCAACTACCCAAACAAAGACTGGGAGCATTACTCTAGCTCCAACACCCTAGCCCAAAGGTTCCTAGAATTTATCAACTCAAATGCTATGGAACAACTTGTCACCACTCCCACAAGAGGGGAAAACATACTGGACCTGATCATCACCAACATGGGGACTCTATGCTCCAGACCAGAAGTGTATCCCTCACTGGTAAGATCAGACCATAAACTAATCTCACTGGATATTCACATCCTGACCTCACCCATTGCCCAGAAAAACACAGTGAAAAACTTCTCTAAAGCAAATTTCACACTCCTCAAAACCGAGGTGGAATCCTTCAAAGCCCCCGGGCCTGTGGAAAATACGGCCCAGACCGCAGAATCCTTTATAAACGCATTCTATGAACACCTTCAGGAATGCATGGATCATGCGATCCCAAATAAAACCAAGACCCAATCCTCCAAAGGCAGACGTCCTGTCTGGTGGACCCCAGCCATAAACAAACTATACAATAGAAGGAGGAAGCTACTAAATGATAGAGCAAAATCCCAAAAAGGGAAGGCATCACTGATCAGTATTAGCAAAAACTACGGGCACTCATAAAATTGTCTAAGGCCAGCTTCGAGAGAAAAATTGCCAGGACACTAAGGATAATCACAAGGCTTTCTTTAGTTATGTTAGGAACCTGGGTGGGAATTCCCAGATATGCTCAGAATTAGTCCAAAATGACAAAAATACACTGAACCCACAGACATTGCCAACATCCTAGCTGACAGGTTCAGCAAACTCCCTCCCCACCAAAGGGCAAATATCTATCCCAGCAGAGTGCTGCCCCCCTGACATCTCAGATGCTCAGGTAAGAGCCGCCCTCTCCAATGCAAAAAACACAGCATCAATGGGACCAGACGGTGTCCCGGGCTGCGTCCTACATGAACTCCAAGAAGAGCTAAACCCAAACATAAAACTACTGTTCAATCTCAGCCTTACTACAGGATATGTGCCCAAAGAGTGGCGTACAGCAACAGTGGTCCCTCTCCATAAAGTTGGTGCCTCAACGGATCCTGGAAACTATCGACCCATAAGCCTGACTAGCTTGGTCTGCAAAGCTATAGAAAGGATCATCATGTACCTCATAAATAAAGATATTGGGGACCTACAGACACTGGATCCTACCCAGTTTGGCTTTGTTAAGGGCAGATCCTGCCTCTTAAACCTGGTTGATTTCTTTGAAACAGTCACCAAGGCCATTGACGAGGGGAAGGTGGTCCACACAGCCTACCTGGACCTCGCAAAAGCCTTCGATACAATACCCCACTCGGGCATTATAGATAAGCTCACCAGCTTAAATATAAACCCCTATGTCACTAGATGGATTGCAAACTGACTCAAGGACAGAACCCACATGGTTAGAATTGCTGGAGCCATGTCAGACTCCAAACCAGTTACAAGTGGTGTCCCACAAGGCTCAGTCCTGGGACCTCTCTTGTTAGGTATATATTTCTCGGAGGTACAGGCCAACACGGAAGGACTGTGGCTGACAAAGTTCGCAGATGACTGCAAACTGGGCCATAATCGACTCTCCAGCCGACACAAGCATCCTCCAAAAGGGCCTCATAGAAACAGACAACTGGTGCCAGAGCCATGGCCTCAAGCTAAATGCCAAAAGTGTATAGTCATCCCTTTGGCAAAACAAAGTGCTCACAAATTACCACATAGGTGGTAATCCATTAAGTACAGAAGAAGTAATTAGAGACCTGGGGACCCAAGTTGATAGCAATCTCTCATTTGACAACCACGTGGCCAAAGTGGTTAGAAAAACATTTTATATAGCCGACCTAATCATGAAGGGATTCACATCTAGATCAGTGGTGGTCATCGTGCGTCTTTACTCATCCCTCATTAGGCCCATAATTGAGTACAATGCCCTTTTGGGATGTACCTTACCAGACACCTGCAGCAACTGGAAAGACCCCAAAAGTACCTCACCAAGAGGATCAAAGGGCTCAAACAGATGCCATATGCTGCCCGGTTAAAGAAACTCCAGCTCTACTCAGTGGCATACCGCCTGTTCAGAGGCGATCTGTGCCTGACGTATAAAGCCATGTCCAACCCGGAATTAATGGACATGCTGCACCTCAGAAAATCCAAATCCCATCGAGCTACGCGCTCGAGAGACTTTAACCTCAGCACTGAAATAAAGAGGACATGCTGGAGGGACAGATTCATAACCCAGAGGCTCCCTTCACTCTGGAATAAAATCCCAGTCCAGGTTAGGCAGAGTCCCTCATTGACTCTCTTCAAGAGGAATCCTGATGACTGGATGGGAGATCGTAGGTTTACCCCGGGTATCACTTCTGTGTCACTGTTAGACAGAGGCACAGTATACTAACCTCGAAAAAGGGCATAGCAAAATAAATTTAAAATGGGTGACGAAAGCAAAACACATTCTGGCTCGGCTTATAAATGCCCTAGTGCAGAAAGCCTAGTGTGAACCTATAACTGTGACTAGGCCCCAAGCAAAAAAGACAGAGGTCGTAGCTAACTTTATGTAGAATCTGCCTTCCACACCTCACTTGCCCTTCCTGGATGACATGAGCAGCAGCAAATGGCAGTAGCAATGAAATGAATCCCCAACAGGGTACTTATCTTAAGCTGGCAGCAAGACGCAGAATCCGACTGAAGACCGTACACAAGAGTCAACCTTCTGAATGACAGCGAAAAAGTTCTGAGGATGGTACATCCTTTTATGACTGACACTGTCAGAGCCTATGTGCGATGTCCCACATACTGGCAGTGACTATAAGCTTTTGTATACAGGCTGGACGTCGGGTGGAAGACAACCCATGTGTAAAGAATACTGCAACACTGGAGAGAATGACATGAGCCGTTTCCCTCGAGTGGGAGTGGGTGAGACTGTGTTGACTCTTGGAAAAAGTCAGTTGGACATTTTCCTAGAAGAAATCATGGGACAAAGGAAGACTCCTGCAAATTTATTGAAGTACTAAATGGAATTTACTTGAGATTATTTGGAACCTGTGGTGGAAATAAAAACAGAAGTACAACACTTTGTTTTTGTTTTTTGCTGCTAAAAGTTAAAATCTGATTTTCTCTCTACACGTCACTATAAATAAAAGTACACCTACCACATAAAAAAAGTGCATCCAGTTTATTTATTCCTGTATTACAGTGGTATTGTTCTGTGGGCTGTTTAATCTACTTAATATCAAACTACAGTGTGCGTTCCTAAATTGCTGTCTGGTAGTATCACTACCTAGTGAGCTGGTTTCTCCACTGCTAAAACTGCTGTTCTCTATGCATTACACCTCACCCACCTGCACAGAGGGAGACAGAAATGACTGCACACTTGCTGGGATAATGGTAAAATGTGACGTCTGCTATGAATAACCACAATGAGAATGCATGAGAATGTTTCTGACTTAATACAAGTTCAGAAAAGTGTGAAATGCAGAGTACACTACTGTGTTCTAAAGAAATGTGTGAACTGAATGGGATGAGGTGGCAAACCTCCCTAAAGTAGCACTACAGTATAAACACTAACTTGAGTGTGTAAAGCAAACTACAGGCTTCTTTCTTATCTACACTTTAGCACAGCCATAAATGTAGAAGCTGGACTCTGAGTGAAATGAATAAAACAACCCAAACTAAGTTTAAAAGAGCTGCATGGAAAACAGTGAAAGAATGTTAACTACAACTGAAGCATTTAAAAATAAAAAATAGAGTGTCATGAAGCTGCTGAATGGCTGCTGACCAATGGAAGGCAGAGAGTATGCATTAAGCTGCTGAAAGGAATGTATTAAGAAAACGCATACTTAATACTCGAGAACAGTTTAAGAATAATTGTGAAAGACATTACTGAAACAAGCAGTCAGTATAGCAAAATTCTGATGAATTTTCACACTCCAAAAACACCAACTTACTGCACTTTAAATGCAGGCATGAAAGTAATGGATTGTAAGCAATATTGTGTCAAAGAATCTGTGACTTGGGGTAAACTGTGAAAACTCCCTAAATGTAATAAAGTTAAGAAACTAACACTTTTGAGGCAGTACAATGTAAGTGTTCTCAAAAGCAATGGTGTATTAAAGAGTAACTGTTATAATGACTTTTTGAGAAAGTAAGGACAAATTTAAAGTGTGTACATTGGGGGTACCAGTGTGTGTGCATTGGGAATTGCTGACTACGCTATATTACATATTTTAACTATAGCCTAAGCAATGTACATTTTAATCTAAAGCCAAAGCAATGGGTGAAGTGTTAATTATACTACAAGCTCAATCATATGGTGCTACTGAAGCAATTCAAAAGTATTGATACAGAGAAGTAAACTCAGTAACATTTACATATTGTGCTTTTCTCCCATGATTAGGAATGAAATTCTACTGGGGAAGTTTTGTGGTATGTTAATGAACTGTGTTCTGGGGGAGGTAGAGCCTTTTGCAATGAAAGTTAGTTGCTGGAAAGAAGGGTCACCGTGGGAGCCTTTGCAGTGAAAGCATAACAAATGGCTTTATACTCTGCAAACAGCAAATGTCTTTATGTTTTGCAGAGTAAAGTCATTACAATCAGCTGTGGTGTGCTGCAACAATGAAATAAGTATTACTGCTTACATGAACCACACATTTCTTGCATTTGTGGCTTGTCCTTATCTAAGGAAAGTGAAAAAAAAATCACTGATTTCTAAAGCATTCTGAAGAAAATCATACTTCTAAAAATTTTTTAGTTAAACTACTAAAACTCTGTGTAAACCTTGCTTGTTCAGAAGTAAAATCAAGGGAGTGAGTACTGAAATGGTGGAAAGTACAGTTTTGTACCTACCATAAATGTAGATGTCCGAACTGGATAGCATCTGCAGTCATAACAACTGGGTTGTCTTGTCGTCAGGCAGCCCTTCAGTCGGCCGGATTCCAAAGTCCGGGTCCAGCTTCGGCTGATGTCGCACTTCACCCGACGTCATCTCTGTTGGTCTTCGGGTATAAAGGCATCAGCCGACGCCATTTTCCTCAGTGTTTCTTGCCCCAGATGCCAGTTGCCCTCTTGAAGGCTAAAATTTGGATAAATGCCAATGTTTCCAAAAAGATAGAGGTAAACACAAAAATAAGCATGTATGTACATATATACAAACAAATACACCATAAGAGACTCCCCCCACCAGCTAGCTATTAGGAGGGTAAACACCCTAGGAGTACCACAGAAGGGAAGGAGGGAGGGTAATCCTGACTGCAGATGCTATCCAGTTCGGACATCTACATTTATGGTAGGTACAAAACTGTACTATGTCCTTCATGGATGCATCTGCAGTCATAACAACTGGGTAGAATACCATAGCCAACTAGGGGAGGAGGAAAAACTAGATTATGGTGTGTTTAGGATCCCTTGCAGTACAGCAGTGGCAAACCCTGCTCGGGATCTGGAATATAGAGGCAAATTATAATGCTTGGCAAATGTATGCACGGAGGTCCAAGTAGCCGCCTCAATAATGTCTTTGGTTGCCACTCCTCGTAAGAAGGCTGTGGTAGTGGCTGTTGCCCTTGTAGAATGAGGTCTTATGTTCTGTGGAATTGGTTTTCCATGGAAGGAGTAACAGAATCGTATGCAATTTCCTATCCATTTGGAGATTGCCTGTTTGAAATAGCTTTTCCTTCCCTTCCTGTTGCATAGGCTACAAAAAGCTGGTCTGTTTTTCTGCTACTTTTGTTCTGTCCAGGTAGTAGCGTAGCTGTCTATGTACATCCAAGGTATGCAGTATTCTTTCCCTCTGTTTTGTGGGTTGGGAAAGAAGGTAGGTAGGTGGATTGCCTGGTTTAAAGACACTCTGGATACCACCTTAGGCATAAATGTAGGATTAGTCCTCATGGACACTCTATCTTGGTGGAAGATTAGGAAGGGCTGTACTGCCATTAGGGCCTGAAGTTCAGAAACCCTCCTGGCTGAGGTTATTGCCAGTAGGAAAGCAGTTTTCCACGATAGATGCTGTAGGTCTGCTGTTGCTGCTGGTTCAAAAGGTGATAGTGTCAACTTTTCTAGCACAAAGTTCAAGTCCCAAGCTGGCAATGGTGGTTTCCTTGGAGGTTTTACATTCTTGATTCCTCTGAGGAACTGCCTGAGTAAAGGATGTGAAAAGACAGGTGGATCAAAGCTGTATTCTGCTGATATAGCTGATGCATGTATCTTGATGGAGGAGTAGGACAGGCCTGTATGTAGAAGTTCTGCCAAATACTCCAGAATGTTAGGCATATCTATGTTTGACATCTTTTCCTCTTTCAGTACTCCAAATGACAAACCTTTTCCATTTTCCTGCATAGTTCCTTCTTGTTGAAGGTCTGCGGGCTTCAAGAATGATATCTTTAACCCTTTGGGAAAGTTCTGGATTAGCTGCTGCTATGTGATGTTCCATGCAGTCAGTTGCAACGTTTTTAGGTTTGGATGCATGATGCTGTAGTTGTTCTGAGTTAACATCAAAGGCATCAGGGGTATTGGCCACATATTGTTCTGAGACATGCTCCTCAGCAGTGGGTACCAGTGTTGTCTTGGCCAGTTTGGAGCTATCAGGATTATCCTTGGACGTTCTTCCTTGATTTTTAGTAATACCTTGTGTATCAAGGGAAGAGGTGGGAATGCATATGCTGTTAGGCCTTTCCAGCTGAAGGAGAGCGAATCCACTTTCCATGCCAGTGGGTGGAATGTCCTCGTGCAGAATTTTTTGAGCTGGTGATTGAGAGGGGAAGCGAATAGATCTATCTGAGGCATTCCCCATTTCTTTGAGATGGTCTTGAAGATGTCCGGGTGTAGCATCCATTCGTGGGCATCCGATGTGGTTCTGCTTAATATGTCTGCTAGAGTATTCTCCTTTCCCGGTACAAATATTGCCTGTAACTGGATGTTGTAGCTGAGTGCCAGGTTCCACAGCTCCAAAGTCATTCTGCATAGGGGGTATGAATGAGTGCCTCCCTGTTTGTTGATGTACCACATGACTGTGGTGTTGTCTGTCCTTATCATCAACTGGCCCTCTTTGAGAAATGGTCTGAACTTTTGGATTGCCAGTTTTACTGCCAGCATTTCTTTTAGGTTGATGTGCAGGTGAAGTTGATCCTGCGTCCACAATCCTTGCACGCATTTGTCCAGCATGTGGGCCCCATCCTAGGTCTGAAGCGTCTGTTGTGATGGTCTGGTTTGCTTGACATCTGCGAAAGGGTAGACCTGGGTTTGACTGGCATGCTTGAGCCCACCATAGGAACTCCTGTTTTAAGCATGGAATTAGTGGAATTTCTGTTTCTAGGCTGTGCCTGTGTTGGGACCATAAATTCTTTAGGTACCACTGTAGTTTTCTCATATGTAGTCTGGCAAGTGGGACCAAGATTATGCATGATGCCATGAAGCCCAAGGCCTGCAGTACTTTTCTTGCTGTTAACTTGTTCTGTTTTGTTAGAGCCAAGAAGTAAAGAGGAGTTCTTTTGTTTTTCTGCAGTTAGGAATGCCATTTGTCTTACTGTGTCCAATTCAGCCCAAGAATGTCCTTGTTTGGGATGGTATCAGCCTTGATTTTTGTCAATTAACTGTGTATCCCAGTGCTTGTAGCAAGTAAATGACCCTTTGTAAATCTGTTGTCAGCTTGCTTTTGTTGTCCCCTTGTAGCAGGCAGTCGTCCAGGTATGGGTAAATCTGAATTCCCTGTAGTCTGCAGTGGGCGATTACTGATGCCAGGCATTTTGTGAATACTCTGGGCAGTAGATAAGCCAAAGGGCAATGCTGAGAATTGATAATGCTCTGATCCTGCAAGAAATCTGAGGTATCTTCTGCAGATTGGTCGAATGGGGACGTGCAGGTATGCCTCCTTGAGATCTAGAGTTACCAGCCAACACTCCTTGCCCAGCATGGGAAGAAGTTGCTGTAGGGTCAGCATTTTGAATTTTGGGACAATGATGTATGTATTTAAGGCGGACAGGTCGAGAATAGGTCTCCAACTTTTTTCCTTTCTTGGAACTAGGAATAATCTGGAGTAGAATCCCTTTCCTTGTTCTGTTGTTGGCACTCTTTCCACAGCTCTCATGTTTGCTAATTGCATTATCTGTTGTAGAGCCTCTGTTTTTTGATTTGGAGGTAGGTTTGGCATTCCTCTTTTGACTGGTAAAGTGTGGAAGTGGAACCGGTAACCTTGATCTATGGTTTGTAAAATCCACTTGTCTTTTGTGATATAGTGCCAGTTCTTCAAAAATAAGGTTAATTTGCCGCCTAATGGAGCTGCTATTTGTTCCCTGGTAGGCGGATTTAGAGTTAAGTCACTGTGGTTGTGTTGTTGTAGTGGCAGTGGTTGTGTCTGTGCCTCTGTTACCTTGCCACTGTCGTCCTCTGTAGGCACCTCCTCTGGATTGGTTTCTGCCTCTGGAACGTCTATTCCTGCCCCTTTGGGATCTTGTGGAGTCAGGAAAGGACCAATTTTTGGCAGGCCAGTTCCTGCTAAACCTTGGGGGTTGAACCTGCAAGAAATCTTTAACCGTTTGAACAGATTTTGCCTTTTCTTCCATTTTCTTCATTACCTGCTGGGCAGGTGTACCAAACAAGCTGGTCTTATCCATAGGAGCATCTAATAACTTAGCTTTAACATGATCCGGTAAGGCTTGTTCCTTTAGCCATGCATGTCTTCTTATCACTGTGCCAGTCATGGCTGATCTAAATGAAGCCTCCAGTGCATCATAGCCACATTTTAAGGAATGGTTACTAACCTGTTGTATGTTATTTACCATTTCTAATACATATTTCTTATCAATAGAGTCATCAGAGGATAGCTTTTTTGTTAACTGATCAAGCATAAACTCTTGGAATTGTATCATGTGAAACTGACAGTTTAAAGCTCTAGCTGAGAGAGTAGCTGAGGTGTAGACTTTTTTGCCCCATCTGTCTAATGATCAGGCTTCCCTTACAGAAGGAATACGGTTTTTAGCTTTGGTCGAGCCTACTGCCCTGGGACTCTGGGACATTGTTTCGGGTCTGCAAGTGGGGCCTTGTAAAGGTGGTGATGAGTGTCTGGTACCCTGTAAAATCTGTCTGGTTTGGCAGGGGCTGGAGGTAAAGAATCTGGTGCAGAGCAGACATCATTGAAGGCATCGTCCACCACAGAGAGGACAGGAGGTATAGCTAAGGGCCTGTGCTGTGGAAGGTGCAGAAAGGTCCTAAGTCTTTTTCTGGAGTCTGAGAAATCCTGCTGCTGCCATTGGAACTGCTCTCGCATGGCATGTAAGGTTTCCCCAAAGGAGAATTCTTCTGGTGGAGAAGCAGCTGGAATGGATTCTTCAGCATCTGAGTCTTCATAATTGGAGAAAGGAGCCTCTGGCTGGTCTGTTATGTCTGATTCATCGGCAGAATCATCAGAGGACACAGGCTCAGGGAGCTCTGCCCTAGGTCTCTTCTCTGGGGGCTGAGAGGCCCTGTCTGGGTGAGATTGAGATCCCCTAATTAATGAAATTAAATCTTCTGCCAGAGTAAGCATTTGAGAACTAGAAGAGGGCCTGGTTGTAGGGGGTTTAACAGGCACTGTTTTAGTAGTTTTGGCTGCTTTAGCCCTGGCAAAGGCCTTAATGGACATGGCTGCTGGAGGCCTAGCAGCACCACGTGCTGGGGTAGAGACATCCAAGGGAATGGTGTCTGATAAGTCAGTGGCAACCACCGTAGTGGATAAAATTTCTGAGGCCGATTCAAGAGAAGTAGCAGGGGCCTCAGTGGTAGTGATAGATTCAGCTGTACTTTGATCAGTTTTCTCGGTTTCGCCGAAACCGAGACACTCATGATTTGCTTAACCATGGTTTCGGCGAAACCGCGGACCCGAGTGTCGGTCTTTATCTTTGCGTTTTTAGCAGTTTGGGTAGTCGGAGGATCCGGCGGCATAATATGCAAAATCAGAACCGAAAACTGTTCAGCAAACTCCGACCGACGCCTAAGCGTTCGTCGGTTGAATGAAGCACAGGCGAACAGGCTGCTACGTCGTGGGCTGGGCCTAAACAAGGCAGACAATAAGAGTGGAAATCTTTATGAGGTATTTGTTTCCCACAAGTTAAACAATTATTAACTTTTTCTGACATCGGCTGAGGCAAGAAAGAGTCCCCAACGGGGTACTTAGCTTTAGAAGTCTTGAAGTAGTATTCGTAGAAGTAATCTCTGGATCCGACCGACCGGCACTTGCGAACAGCTTCTGCTTCGGGCGCCACGCGGCAAGAAAGACTGGGGAAAATGGCGTCGGCTGATGCCTTTATACCCGAAGACCAACAGAGATTACGTCGGGTGAAGTGCGACATCAGCCGAAGCCGGACCCGGACTTTGGAATCCGGCCGACTGAAGGGCTGCCTGACGACAAGACAACCCAGTTGTTATGACTGCAGATGCATCCATGAAGGACATCTTTAGTTACTGCCAGCACTGAGTAAGATTTAGTGCTTTATAATTTGTACACAACACTGAAATTTAATAAATGTTGTCTGTAGTAAAATTATGTAAATGTATTCAGCATCTGACTGTATTATGTGATATTGGAACAACGCTACAAAACCTGTGGTAGAGATTACAAGGCACTCAAGTAAAAAGCAAGTCTTCTGAGTTGAGAGCAGTTAACACTTTAGAATTAGTATACCTACAATAATATTTCCCTGTGTCCATATGGAAGCTTGTTCAAGCAAGAAATGTGGGTCTTTATGGCAGTTAAAGGGTAGCATGGGGGGGGGGGTTCTTAACATTAAATCTCTGGTGGCATTTTGTGAAACTACAGGTTGATGTAAAGTGCTGACAAAGGGGATCCCACTACTGTTTAAAGCAAAAAAAAAAACAAGTGGCTATTCTGAAAGTACAGTTGTGTACACTTACCATAAATGTAGATGTTCGAGTGTATTCACTGTTGCAGTCGTTGCATTTGGGTAATCTGCTGGCAGGTTGCCCTCAGTCGGCCTGAATAACAAAGTCTTGGGTTCTGCGTCGGTTGCTGTCTCCTCTTCCATGACGTCATGTCGTCAGGGGTATAAAACATGCAGCCGACGCCATGTTAATAAGTTTTTCTTGCCCCAGATGTCAGATGCCCCCCAAATAGGGAGCAAAAATATATAAACAAACAGTAAATATATAAATGCACCTTAGAAACATAAAATGTACCTGCAACTAAAAGCAAATACACCACAAAGGCTTTTGAGAACAGTGAAGGAAAGAAAAGGTATAGAATGAGGGATGGCGGGTGTGTAACCCGGACTGCAACAGTGAATACACTCTAACATCTATATTTATGGTAAGTGTACACAACTGTACCATGTGCTTCGTGTTTCACTGTTGCAGTCACTACATTTGGGTAGAATCCCAAAGCTATGGATGGGAGGATGGAACTAAACAGCATTAGGAGCAGCTAAAAGGCCCTGCAAGACTGCAGTGGCAAAGCCTGCCCTGGATTTAGAGAAGAGAGGTAAATGGTAATGCTTTGTGAACGTATGAATCCCTCTGAGAAAAGCTGCTGAAGTAGAGGCAGCCCTGGTGGAATGGGACCTGATCCCCTTGTGCACTGGTTTACCATGGTGCAAATAGCAGAAACGAATGCAGTGGCTTATCCATTTAGAAATAGTCTGCTTTGATAAAGCCTTCCCCTCTGATCCTGCAGCAAATGCTACCAGCAGTTGCTCAGACTTTCTTAGAGATTTTGTCCTGTTTAAGTAGAATCTTAGTAGTCTGTGTACATCCAATGAATGCAAAATCCGCTCCCCCTTGTTCTGCGGACTTGGGAAAAAAGTTGGCAGGTGAATGGTTTGGTTAAGAGCCACACTGGATAACACCTTAGGCATAAAGGAAGGATTGGTCCTGAGGGCCACCCTGTCCAGGTAAAATATAATGAAAGGCTCCACTGCCATGAGAGCCTGTAGTTCTGAAACCCTTCGAGCTGAAGTGACTGCCAAAAGAAAAACTGTCTTCCAAGAAAGAAATTTTATATCCGCAGTAGGTGCTGGTTCAAAAGGAGGTAGGGTGAGTTAGCACAAAACTGTGGTCCTATGCGGAAGTTGGCGCTCTCCTGGGAGGCTTTAAATTTTTGGCCCCTCCAAGGCACTGTTTTAGCAGTGGATGAGGAAAGAGAGGAGGCTCTGTGTTGTAATGAGCCGAGATGGCAGAGGCATGGATTTTTATTGAAGAAAAAGATAAGCCCTTGTCAAGCATTTCAGTTAAGTATTGCAAACTCTGAGGAATACTGGGCTTTGCTGTGTCCATTCCCTGTGCTTGGTTCCAAGCACAGAATGTCTTCCATTTATCAGCATAAGATTTTCTAGTACTAGGCCTTTTGGCTTCCAAAATGACATCCATCACAGGTTTACTGAGAGATGTAGTTTGAATAATTAGTTGATTAGCCATACTGCAAGATTCAGAGTTTGGAGCAGAGTGTGCAGAATTTGACAGTTCTGCTGAGACAGTAGGTGAGGTGTCTGAGGCAAGTACCACGGAGGAAGGTGTGATATACTCCTTAGAAGCGGATAACAGTGATGGCGAAGCCAGTCCGGAGCAATTAAAATGATTTTTGGTTTTTCCTGTCTGACTTTTAGTAAGACCTTGGAGAGTAGAGGCAGAGGGGGAAAGGCATAGACTGATCGGTTTTTCCAGCTGAAGGATATAGCATCCACTTTCCATGCTTTTTTGTGATGAGTTTTCGTGCAAAATTTGTCCAACTGATATATCTATTTGCCTCTCCCCAAAATTATGTCTGGGCTTCCCCATTTCTGGGGAGAGGCAAATAGATCGATGTCTGGGCTTCCCCATTTGTGTGTTAACACGTTGAAGATTTGTGGATCCAGTTTCCATTCGTGTGGGTCCATAAGATTTCTGCTTGGGTCGCCTGCCAGAGTATTTTGCTTTCCTGGCAGGAATTGAGCTTGAAGATGTATTGGTAAGTCAAGGCTGTGTTCCACAAGACCATGGCTAGTCTGCAAAGGGGGTAGGAATGGGTACCCCCCTGCTTATGTACCACATAACTGTGGTGTTGTCCGTCTTTATCAGTAGTTGTCCTGGATGAAGCAAGTCCTTGAAGGCTATCAGAGCATTCTGAACAGCTAGCATTTCTTTCTTGTTGATATGCAGATGCATTTGGTTTGGGCTCCATTTACCCTGAATGCATCTCCCTGCCAGGTGGGCCCCCCAAGCATAGTCTGATGCATCTGTAGTTAGAGTTTGGGTGGCAGGGGGTAGAGTCAATGACAGTCCTTTCTTTTTGTCACATGTCTCTGCCCACCAAAGAAACTCCTGTTGTAGGCAGAGAATGAGAGGGATCATGGTTTCCAGGCTGTGACAATGTTGACTCCATAAACTTTTTAGGTACCATTGAAGTTTCCTCATATGCAGTCTTGCATATGGAATTAGTAGACTGCAGGATGCCATGAACCCCAAAGCCTGCAGAATTTGTCTTGCAGATAACTGTTTTTTTGTTGCAATTTGTTTGAAGTATGTTGTCAATTGCAGTTGTTTGTCTGGCATGAGGTAAGCCATCTGGGCAGTTGTATTCAAGCTTGCACCCAGGAATGTAATTATTTGAGAGGGTACCAGTTGTGATTTCTTTTCGTTTATGGTGTACCCTAGGCATGCTAGAAGCCTTTTTACAAACGCCAGATGTTGAAGAAGAGTATCCTCATCCTCTGCCTGAATGAGACAATCGTCCAGATAAGGATAAATTTGAGTGTTTCTTTGTCTGCAGAATGCAATTAATGGTGTCAGACACTTTGTAAAGACCCTGGGCGCAGTAGATGAGCCAAAGGGCAGTGCACAGAATTGGTAATGCAAAAAGCCTGCTTTGAAGCGGAGGTATCTTCTGCAAGATTCACTTATGGGGATATGCAGGTATGCCTCTTAAGTCTAGAGTTACTAACCCAGCATTCTTGCCTAGCATAGGCAGTAGCTGTTGTAAAGTCAGCATTTTGAATTTGAGAATGTCCAAGAACGTGTTCAGAATCAATAAGTCCAGTATTGGACGCCAATAATTGTCTTTTCTGGGTACCAGGAAAAGTCTTGAATAAAATCATTGTCCTTTTTCCTTTTCTGGTACTGGTTGAAAAGCCCACATATCCATGAGAAACATGATTTGCTTCTGGGCCTCTGCCCACTGGTTTTATGGCAGATCTGGCCATCCGTTTGGAATTGGCAAAGTATGAAAATGAAATCTGTACCCCTGGGATATTATGTTTAATACCCACTTGCACTGGGTAATTAACTGCCAATTTTGAGCATGAAGTGCTAGTTTTTCCCCCAAGGAGGATGCCAAAAGATAAGTGCTTGGAGATGGTAGAGGAAAGTCATTGAGACTGCTTACTGTAGGGTTGTGCTTTGTTACCTCCAGATTTGGAGGTGGAGGCACCCCATTGCTTTGAGCTGTAAGATCCCTGTGATTGATATCTGGATACTTTTGAGCGCATGGGTTTGCCCTGAGTGGCTCTGTTGGACACAGAAAAGGACCAGTTTTTAGTAGGCCAGTCCCTACTGAACCTGAGTGGCTGCACTTGCAAAAAATCTTTTACCGTTTGCATAGATTTAGCTTTGTCTTCCATTTTCTTTAAAACCTCTTCTGCCTTATTACCAGAGCATCATGCTGCAAAGGGGCATCCAACAATTTAGCTTTAACATAATCAGGCAGATTTTGCTCCTTGAGCCAGGCATGCCTTCTTATCACAGATCCAGTAACGGCGGCCCTACAAGAGGCCTCCAAGGAATCAAAACCACATTGCAAAGTATGCTTTCCAACCAGTTCTGCTGCATGCAATAAATCCTGTAACTCTCTATTTTCCACACAATCAGAAATCAATATCATTTTCTGTTTCAGTAAGCCCATAACATGCTGTTGATATTTAAGCATATGAAACTGGCAGTTTAAAGCCCTGATTGCAAAGGTTGCAGACGTATAAAACCTTCTTACCCCATCTATCCAGCACCCTGGAGTCTATCAGAAGGGGTAGGATTTTTGGCCGTAGAAGCCCTAACACCCTTGGGACCCTGAGAAATAGTCTCAGGATCAGCAGCAGGATTTTTGAAAAGAAATTTGTGGGAGTCAGGAACCCTGTAATATCTGTCTGGCTTACTAGGAGCCAGAGGCAAGGAATCAGGACCCATGCTCGACTCAGAGAACACATCATCCACAATGTCTAATACAGGAGGTTTTGCCAAAGGCCTATGCTGAGGAAGAAGGAAATCCCTAAGTACCTCCAAAAGAATAATCCTCAGGAGGAGATGCAGATGGGATGGATTCCTCTGCATCAGAATCCTTATAAGGTAGAATAGAAAATTCCTGATCAGAAGAGGAATCAGAAAAAATGGAAACCCGATCTGAAGATTCATAATCAATGCCTTGCCTAGGCCTCTTAACAGGGGGGAGTGGGAACCCCTGATCAAGGTAATTAAATCCTCAGCCATTTTGATCATTTGTTTTCTAGGCATAGGGGCCTGAGCACGTGGCTCATGCGTCATTTTTTTAGACACAGACGTTGCTTTTTACCTTGTTTTTGTTGATGGCGTTGGTTTAATATAGAAATGTTGAGGCTTGAAAACACCCTCAGAAGCCGGTGCCTGCTCAGCAGCTCCGGACCCATCCAAGGGAGAAATATCCGCGGGTTCAATACTTTGCGAATCTCGTGGCATACCGGACTCCAAATGGGTCTCGGTAGAGGCCTGCGACTCAAAAGTAGTGGGTATCAGGGGCTGCAAAAGTGCCTCACTGAGTACCGGCGAACCGGCAACTGGCTTAGGAGAAGCTCTGTCGGTTTTGGACCTCAACTGTCTGTCTCTGTCTTTTTCTTTGCGTTTTTTGTGAACTCCGGTAGTCGGATTGCTAACCGACGACATTTCAGGATAGTTAAATCTTGAACCAAAATCTTTAGAAGCAAAAATATACAGACGCTTAATAGTGCATTGGTTAAATTTAGCACAAAATGGACAGCAAGGCACGTTGTGGTAGGCAAGTAACACAGTACAAATGAAAATCCTTATGAGGTATTTGCTTCCCGCAAGTAATGCAATTATTAACTTTTACTGACATCGGTAAGGAGCAAGAAAAAGTTTCCCCAACGGGGTACTTGGCTTTAGTTTGAAGACTTCAGTTCTGAAACTCGAAAACGAAAATTTCAGGAGTCGGCTGACCAGCACTTGCGAACTGCTTCTGCTTCGGGCACCGCACGGCAAGAAAGACCGATTAAAATGACGTCAGCTGGATGTTTTACACCCCTGACGACCTGACATCATGGAAGGAGACAGCAACCAACGCAGGACCCAAGACTTTGTTATTCAGGCTGACTGAGGGCAACCTGCCAGCAGATTACCCAAATGTAATGACTGCAACAGTAAAACACAAAGAACATCATAAAACATTTCACAATGAAAAGGGGGTTCATAGCTGTGTAAATGTAACAAAATAAAATTCTGTGCAGACCTAGTGAAACCAGCTGTGAGAGCTGTCTGTATTAAGAATGACATAAACGAGGTAATAAGCAAAGCAAAACACTTGCTGCTCCTCTGGAAAGTGAACAAATACTAAAGATCTGCAGAGATACAGCAACATGGGTTAACAAAAGAAAGTACTGCTGACCAACAAAATCTGCTTACAAGCAAGTGCTGTTGTATATCAGCAGCAGAATGCTTAGGATCAGAGTACCTTTCACAGGCAGGGGCAATGATGTTTTGCAGTCCATAGTTGAGGCGATGTAAAGTGAAGCCTTAGCTGAAAATGATTACGATTCTGAGAGCTGCAATGGATGTTGCAGAGGAGCAGAATGCATTTCTGTGCATTTTAGAGTGCTACATTTAGGAATCCTCTCTCAAAGAAAGAGCTACACAGGAACAAAAGAAAATGAGAGGTGCTTTTGCCACTGTACAGCTCTGCAAGTAGATCACAGCATTAACCAAGGAACCAAATATGAATAAATAGCCACGGGGCAGTATCGTTTGGCACAGAGAACCAAACGGTGATGGAACTGGTGGTTTAAAATAATGAAAATAAAATTACAAGGTTGACGTCTGATCATGAAAAGCAAAAGCGGTAAAGCAAAATTGGCAAGTACCATGTAACTTCACCAAAAAAAGAGAGAGAGAGAACCTGCTGTACTAGTGGGAACAGTGAAATACAAAAGTAAGCCTGTAAGCCTCTATGAATCCCAACTCAAAAAGAAAAAGAGCAAAGTAGTCTGATGATGGAACTTGAAATACAAAGGAAAAGCCAGTCTCATACCCAAGCTGATACTGTGTGTTACAGAGCGAAAAGGAAAGAGTATAAACAGAGAGAAACTTGTACATTAAAGTGCCTTGCTTGGTTTAGATGAAAAATATCAGAAGGTGCAACATTAGAATAAGTTACAACTCCAACAGAATGAGAAGTCAAGAAAAATGTAACAGACATCTTCACAACAATGAAGTACCTCAGCTTATACAACATAAATCTGAAAGTATATAGTAAAAGTAAATAGCTGGCAGAGGAAAGTACAGTTACATTAGTAAACTTAAGTAACAGTACAAGTTCAGTAAAAACACTGTTGAAGCAGCCTTAAGGATTTTGGTTATACCCTGCCTAGGAATGGCCATCCAGTCTTCCAAAGTCTTGGACTCCTTCCACATGTGCGGCTAGGCTGATGGTTTTACAAGCTCCACAGAGAGCATGTCAGCAGTCTGGGTGCCAAAGGCTTTAAGACTTTCTTGCCAGCTAAAGAAGGGAGGCTACGGTCCTAAGAAAAGGAAAAGTTACAAACAGTTAACACAAATCCTTATCCTACACACAAGTGGGGCAGAGGGAGTGGCTACTTCAGCAGAGATTTAAAACAAATATCTACTGTTATATTAAGTTTGTCTCTGTTTACTGGCAAAGTCCAACTGGATAATACCCATTTTTAGCACAGGCTCGGGGAGAAAAGCTCCAGTTAAAACACATACGAGTTACATTTCTGTTTACATTTATGCACAAATAGTAGATACATTTATATATTCTAAGATTTTACAGAGAAGGAAGTTACAAAAGAGAAAGCCCACATGCAGCTTAGTGGATTGTACAGGCAGCAGTTATGTATAAAAATTGTTTTGTCGTTTCAGTGAGAGGTTGCGAACATTCTGTTAAAGGAGAGTATTTTGACAGTTTCACACAGTGAATACAAGGTCTTAACCTTGTGATGAGTGTTTGTGTAAGTAACGTGCTATGTTCACTCAAATTACTGCTGCAGTAGCCTTAGCTATACGGGCAGATTACCACAGCACAGAAAGATTGGGAAGAGGAAAGATAAGGGTTCAGAAGTCCCTGTAAAAATGGTCCTAGCAAAGCCTGTTTTAGACCTTTAAAGGAATCTAGTCTATAATGCTTTGTAAAAGTATGCACAGAAAAACAAATAGCTGTCTCTAGAATTCAATCCTTTCCAATAAGTCATCGAAGTAGCCAAGGCCCCGGTAGAATTCAAGTGTCTTACTACGGTGGAAATAGCAAAAGGAAGTAGAAAGAGGCAACTGTCAGGAAATAGTCTGTTTTGATACAGTTTGCCTTTTTTGATTTACATTATAGTAAATAAACAAATGATTAGGTTTCCTAAAGGATTTAGCTCTATCAAGATAATACCAGTGTTGCCTATGTACATCCACGATATGGAGAATCTTTTCTTCCGCTTTCAAGCTCAGGAAAGATGACAGGGAGACTGATAGATCGATTCAAAGAAAACAAAGAAACCACTCTAGGTATAAATGAGAGATTTGTTAAAAGTAACCCTATCACTATAGAATACCAAATAGGGTCAACTCACAGTGACAGCTTGCAACTCCGGTGCTGCTCCATCATCTGCAACAAGAGACAAGTGAAACAGTCTTGCAAGTAATGAACCATAAATCAACCTAACAAGCTGGTTCAAAAGGAGACAGAATTAACTTTTCCAGCACAAAGTTAAGATCCTAAGGAGGTGCCCCCCGTTTACCCAGGGTTTTTAAATGTATAATCCCTTCAAGAACAGCTAGACCAAAGAATAAAGAAACAGGAAGGATCTATATCAGACTGCTGAAATTGCTAAAAGATGAACTTGGATAAAGGAGTAAGACAGGCTAAAGGATAGCAATCTGCACAAATATTGCAAAATAAGTGGTACATAAACCTTGGATGGACAGTGTTTGGTGTGGCAGCAACTAGCAAATTTCTCATGTACCAATACAACATTTCCTACTAGTAAGTTTATTTGCTTTAACACCTGCTGAATATCCTCAGAGCAAAAAAGATGCCATACAGGTATCAAAACTTAATCAGCTATGCAGTCTGCTAAAGTTAAGGCTGGGATGTATCAAAATTTCTCAATCTTGTATGGAGTGGATTCTGTGTGCAAGGATACTTGTGGTAATTGCCTTCAGCCAATTCTATAAGAAGGGAGAACTACCATTGTCTGAGTCAAAAGAAATTCACTATAACAATCTTTGGAGAGTCCTTCCTTCTGAATCCTCAGAATGACCCTGGATGCTCAGTGGAAAAGCATAAAGGAACATTCCAGTCCAAAGAAATAGAAAGCATCTATTTTCCAAGCTAGCATGCAAGTAACCCTGGAACAGGATTTGTTCAGTTGCCTGTTCTGAAAAGAAGGCAAACTGACCAACTTGAGGAGTTCCCCACAACCAGACTCATTTCTTGAAGACCACTCTCTTTCAATTTCCACTGGTGAGGGTCTATCCAGGTCCTGCTCAGCTTGTATGCCATGTCATTTTGCCCTGATGGAATATAGGAAGCTTGGAAGGTTAAACAGCAGTGAACTGTAACCTCCCAAACCACCATAGCTAGCTTACACAAAAGGTCTTGACTTGGTGTCCCCATTTACATACCATATCTCACAGACCTAGTTCCCAGCTGAAAAATTAATTCATCTGTTACTACATGTTCTGCAGGGGATGTAAGAGACAGAATGAAAAACCTGAGTTCAAGGACATCTGATCCCTTCACCACACACACACAAACACACAAACACACAAACACACAAACACACAAACACACAAACACACAAACACACAAACACACACTTCACAAAGCCCAACACTGGACTCTGAAAAGTCACTGGGTGCAAACATTGGGATCAAACAGGCTTTAAGACCCACCAAATTCTTCTCATCCACACTAGCAAAGGGAATCGCGAGAATCAGATGTCATGAACCCAATAATCTTGACATATTCCCTGCCCGAAGTCTGAGACTGATTGGAGAAACTTAGGAACAGCTCCAGATAAGGGTCTACTTTTTCTTGATGTAGGAATGCCTTTTGCATTGAGGTATCAAAGAAGATTGTTTTTAATGTTGACCTAGAATGCTAGATTGACTAGTTTTCTTACACAGGTAAGGGACACGAGACACATAAGTTGCTGAAAAATATATGCAAGTCATATAAACAGACAGCAATTTAGGAACACACACACCTAAACAGCCCCCCCCCCCCAAAAAAAAAAACTAACACTGTAGTACAGGGATAAATACGCTGCATGCACTACTTCATGAAATAAGTGCACTTTTATTTATAGTGATGCAATCTGTAATGTGCAACCGCACAAGCTAAACAACTGGAGATCAACCTTGGAGTAGCAGATAATCCAACGGGTAATACAGAGAACTCTTAATGCAACCCAGACACAGAAAACTTTAGGAAATGTCTGAAATCTGTAGCAATAGGAATGTGATAAAAATCTTCCAAATAGTACAGTTAATCAAGTTAAACTTAACATAACAGTAGATGTTCAAATGACTGCTGCAGTAGCCTTAGCTGCATGGGACGTATCCTACCAAGGAGAGGATACTCTGCCAATTTCCAAAGCTTCAGGCACATCCACGCACAACTGAGCTGACTGAAAGACAGTTTGTGCGCGAAGCCCTTCACAACTTTCTTGCTAGTAGAGATAGGAAGGCTGAGTCCGAACAGACGATGCTAGGAACAAAAAAAAAAAAAAAGTCCAATCACTAGTATTAAAAACACCAACAAAAAAGAAGGATGGAGGGAACAGCTACTACAGCAGTGACTATTCAAACATCTACTGTTGCAGTAAATTTAACTTACACAACTGTACTATGTTCATCATATTGATCCCTACTGCAGTAGCCTTAAATAAATGGCTTGATTACCTTAACTAACGGTATTTAGGAGGCATGAGGAGAACAGCCTAGGAGCCCTTGTAGAATGGTCCTAGAATACTTGATCTGGACCTACAAAAGGAATAATGCTTATAGAACTTTGTTAACTCATTAACCCGGAGTACTTTCTCATTGCGCCTCTGTGCTTAACACCAAGTGCGCCATGAGAAGATACTAAATGATAGCGGTTATCCCAGAGTGCCTTCCACAAGCGCGATAAACTATTGCAGGTTTGTAGCGGAGTTTAATGTAAAACACGCGGAAATCGTAACTGTACTTGTAATTTATCTTATTCAGTTACGATTCAGCATGTTTTTACATTAAACTTTTATTAGAAAATCTTCTAAAGTTGTTGAAAAAGCAAGTGGTGGCAGCCAATCAGATTTCTGCAATCCAAGCCACCACTTGGCGTCACACCTCACCCCCAAAACTTTGTTCTTTTGTTTTCCCCTTAATAAATAAATTGTCATAATTTGCAGTTAATAACTTGGTGAATGCAATGTTTTTTGTTTTGTTTTTTAAATTACATTGCCGAAGCTGTATTCTGCATTTGGCATGACACGTTGTGTGTTGAAGGCTGGGAATGAGGGTTCTACCTCTGCAATTACAGCGAAAAGAATAGTAAGCATATATTGTGTGTCTATAACCATGATTTTTTGTGTGTTATGTTGTGTGCTTATTCCTGAAAACTGGATTACACTTAACAGAATTAAGCCAGAAAACAAAAATTCTACACTAATTTTTAAGTCTGCAACCTGTTAATTCCAGAGTCATCTACTTTGCATACCCAAATGAAATCCCTAAGCTGCTTGCGGTTCAGGTGGATGTTACAGATTCTACGGTATCTATCAAAACTTGGCTACATTAGTGTAAACACTCCGCAAAGGTCTTAAAGAGGCCTAACTGGACTAACCTGTTCAACAAAAGGAAATAAAATGCTTTTCCACATGATTATTGATTTTTTGTCAAGTATATCTATGCTTCTTTCTGGTCTTTCCTTTGTCCTCTTTCCTCTTGAATCTATACGTTAAGCTCTTACAATTTCTAACTATGGTTTCTCGTGAAGAAGCTCTCTTTTGAGCTGCCTCTTTCTTATGTCTTTGCTGGGAAGAGGCTACCAGAAAGTACAGTTGTGTACACTTACCATAAATGTAGATGTTCGAGTGTATTCACTGTTGCAGTCATCACACTTGGGTTATCTGCCTGCAGGTAGCCCTCAGTCAGCCCGAATATCAGAGTCTTGGGATTTCTGCATCGGACACTGTTGCCTCTTCCACAACGTCAGGTCCTCAGGGGTATAAAACATGCAGCCAACGCCATTACATCAGGTTTTTCTTGCCCCAGATGTCAGGAGCCCCCAAAATAGGAAGTAATTACATGGTGTGGAACACCTCCAGTAAAAAGTAAATACCATAGCCATAAGATATGGCCAAAAAGAGGATAAGTAGAAAGCACAGAAGAGTCAGGGGGCTGGAGGGAGGGTAACCAGGACTGCAACAGTGAATACACTCAAACATCTACATTTACGTAAGTGTACACAATTGTACTAATGTTCTTCATGCTTCACTGTTGCAGTCATCACACTTGGGTTGATTCCCAAAGCTGAGGAAGGGTGGAAGCAGTCAAGTAATAGTAGGGTTGGCTAGCAGGCCTTGTAAGACTGCTGTGGCAAATCCAGCTCTGGATTTAGAAAAGACAGGTAAAGTGGTAATGTTTGGTGAAGGTGTGTACAGAACTCCAGGTTGCAGCTTCCAGGATGTCCATGGTAGGGACTCCCCTGAGAAATGCTGTAGAGGTTGAGGTAGCCCGAGTGGAATGAGTTCTGATCCCCTATGGGGTAGGTTTGCCATGGTGTTTTTGTAGCAGAAATTGATGCAGTGAGCTATCCATTTGGAAATGGTTTGCTTTGAAATGGCCTTGCCCTCTGCTCCTGTAGCAAAGCTGACTAGCAGCTGGTCAGATTTTCTGAAAGGCTTAGCTCTGTCAAGGTAGAACCTGAGCTGTGTACATCCAAAGAGTGCAGAATCCTTTCCTCTTTATTCTGAGGATTAGGGAAAAAGGTTGGTAAATGGATGGATTGGTTTAGAGCCACACTGGATACCACCTTGGGCATAAAAGATGGGTTAAGTCCTGAGGGAAACCCTGTCAGCATGGAAAATAATGAAGGGTTCCACAGCCGTTAGTGCCTGCAACTCAGACACTCTTCTTGCTAAAGTGATGGCTAGAAGTCAGGCTGTTTTCCAAGAGAGGAATTTTAACTGTGCTGTAGCAGCAGGCTCAAAAGGGAGAAGTGTGAGCTTCTCTAGTACAAAGTTAAGGTCCCCGGCAGGCGAGGGAGCTCTCCTCGGGGGTCTTAAATTGTTAGCTCCTCTCAGGAACTGTTTGACTAGAGGGTGAGAAAAGAGAGGTGGCTCAGTATTACAATGAGATGAGATGGCCGAGGCATGAATCTTAATAGAAGAGAAGGACAGGCCTTTGTGGAGCAGCTCTGCTAGGTAATCTAGGATTTGAGGTAAGGTGGGCACGGCTGTGTCCTTTCCTTGAGAATGGCTCCAAGAACAGTATCTTTTCTATGTTCTAAATAGGATTTCCTAGTACAAGGCCTTCTGGCCTGACAGATGACGTCCAGCATCAGTTTGCTGTGGGTTGCTGGGGGGGTGTATTCAGGGAATAAGCCAGGCTGCAAGGTTCAGGGTTTGCAGCAGAGGATGCAAAATCTGTCCCTCCTGCTGGGACAGCAGGGAAGGGGTCCAATGTAGGTGCCAGGGTGGCACTGTTGCCAGACTAATCAGAAGTGGGTAGCAGTGTTGGCGGGGCCAGTCCGGTGCAATAACGATTGTCCTTGGTTTATTCCGTTTGATCTTGAGTAGTACTTTTGAGGAAGGCCAGAGGGAGAAAGGCATAAACTGAGAGGTTTTCCCATGTAAAGGATATGGCATCCACTTTCCATGCTTGGCTGGTGCAAAATTTGCTCAATTGATGGTTTTGGGGGGAGGCAAAGAGGTCCACCTCTGGTGTCCCCCACCTGTGGGTTAGAATTTTGAATGAGTTGGGTTCCAGTTTCCACTCGTGTGGGTCCAGTAGATTTCTGCTTAAGTCGTCTGCCAGTGAATTTTGTTTGCCTGGCAGGAATTGAGCTTGCAGGTGCACTTGGTTGCTCAAGGCTGTGCTCCACAGGGCCATGGCTAACCTGCAGAGTGGGTAGGAATGAGCTCTCCCCTGCTTATGTACCACATAACTGTGGTGTTGTCTGTCTTTATCAAGAGTTGTCCTGGAAGGATAAGGCATTTGAAGGCTGTCAGAGCATTCTGTACAGCTAACATTTCTTTTTGATTGATATGTAGGTGAATTTGTCCTGGGTTCCATTTGCCTTGAATGCGTTTGCCAGCCATGTGAGCCCCCCCCCCCCCCCATGCATAGTCTGATGCATCTGTTGTCAGGGTTTGGGCGGCGAGGGGTCGAGTGAAAGGGAGTCCTTTGTGGTTGCAAGCCTCTGCCCACCAAAGGAACTCTGCCCTTCGACAAAGAATGATAGGAATAATTGTTTCCAGGTCTTGAGAATGTTGACACCAGAGATTTTAAGTACCATTGAAGTTTCCTCATATGCAGTTTTTATATATGAAATTAGTAGAATGCACAAGGCCATGAACCCTAGTGCTTGCAGTATTTTTCTTGTAGACAGCTGGGTTCTGGTGGCCATTAGTGTGAAGTAGTTTGTCAAATAAACCTACTTTTCTGGAGTAAGGAATGCCATCTGGGAAGTTGTTTTCAAGCTTGCTCCCAAGAATACTATCTTTTGGCTGGGCACCAGATGTGATTTCTTTTCGTTGATGGTGTACCCCAGAGAAGTTAGAAGTCTCTTTACAAATGCCAGGTGCTGAAGTAGCAATTCCTGACTGTCCGCCTGAATCACACAATCGTCCAAGTATGGATAAATTTGAATACTTCTCTGCCTGCAGTATGCAATGGCTGGAGCCAGGCACTTTGTGAATACCCTGAGCACAGTAGATAAGCCAAAGGGAAGTGCAGAGAACGGATAGTGCATAGAGCCTGCCCTGAAACGTAGATATTTCCTGCATGATTCCCTTATGGGGATGTGCAGATAAGCTTCTTTTAGGTCTAGGGTGACTTGCCAGGAGTCCTTGGCTAGCATAGGAAGCAGCTGTTGTAGTGTAAGCATTTTGAATTCTGGGACCACCAGAAAGGTGTTGAGAATGGACAGGTCCAGGACAAAGCTCCAAGAGCCCTCTTTTCTGGGCACCAGGAACAGTCTGGAGTAGAAACCCTGTCCTCTTTGCTCTATTGGAACAGGTTGAATAGCCCTGATAACGAGAAGAGAAAGTACTTGCTTTTGAGCCTCTGCCCGCTGGTTTGGAGGAAGGTCTGGCAACCCGCTTGGGGTTGGCGGTGGGATACAATGTTTAGGACCCATCGGTCCTGGGTAATAGACATCCAGATTTTTGCATGCAGGGTGAGTTTTCCTCCTAGGAGTGCAAGTACTTGGGCATGGCTGGGAAGGATGGTAGACAAGTCATTGTGATTTTTTTCCATAAGGGAGTGGCTTACCACTCCATGTTTTTGATGAGGGAGTACTCCATTGTTTAGATCTCTGTGTACCCTGAGACTGTAGCCTTGGTGGTCTGTTGCCCCTGGGTTTGGTCCGAGAAGACCTGTTAGGGACTGGAAAGGACCAGTTTTTTGAAGGCCAATGCCTTCTGAATCTAGGTGGCTGTACCTGTAAGAAATCTTTTAACAGTTTGCACAGATTTAGCTTTTTCCTCCATCTTTTTAAGAACCTCTTCTACTTTTGTGCCAAACAAACATTCCTGGTTTAATGGAGCATCTAGTAATTTTGCTTTGACATGGTCTGGCAAGATGTGTTCCTTCAGCCAGGCATACCATCTCAGTACAGACCCAGTGACAGCAGCCCTGCAAGATGCTTCTAAGGAAACAAAACCACACTGCAAAGTATGTTTACTGACTTGGTTTGCAGAATGCAGTAACTCTTGTAAATCTTTATTTTCTGCAAAATCTGGAAGCAACAACATTTTTTGTTTAATTAGTTCCATAATATGCTGCTGGTACTTCAACATGTGAAACTGGCAATTTAAAGTCCTAATGGCAAGAGTTGCAGAGGTATATACCTTCTTGCCCAATCTGTCCAAATCCCTGTCCAAAGGGGTAGGATTTTTGGCTATAGTAGCCTCATACCTTTAGGTCCCTGGGAAATGGTCTCTGGATCCACAGTGGGATTCTTAAAGATAAATTTGTTTCTTAAAGATAAATTTGTGAGAGTCAGATACCCTGTAGTACCTGTCAGGCTTTCTAGGAGCTGGTGGTAAAGTATCCGGAATGAGACTGGATTCCATGAAAACATCATCTACAATATCCAGGACAAGGGGTATAGCTAGAGGCCTGAGCTGAGGCAAGTCTAAAAATTCTCTGAGTCTCTTTTTGGACTGTGGGTAGTCCTGGCATTCCCAGCGGAAATGCTCTCTTAAGGTATGCAAGGTTTCACCAAAAGAAAAGTCCTCTGGAAGGGAGGCAGAGGGAATGGAATCCTTTGCATCTGAATCCTCATAAGTAGACAAGGGTATGTCCTGGTAATCAGAGGGATCAGAGTCATCGGACTCATGATCTGTTGAATCAAAAAGGAAATCAATTCTTTGTCTTTTAGAGGGGGAAGGCTGGCTTCCCCTAATTAGAGTTATAAGGTCTTCAGACATTCTAAGCATTAGTTTCTGTGGCATGGGAGCTTGAGGATGTGCTTTGGTCGTCGGTTTTCTAGGCGTAGTGCGAACTCTGGGCCTGAGAAACACTGTCGTTTTACTCTGAAATGAAGTGGTCAGTTTAATATGAACATCGGAAGGTTGGAATACACCTTCAGAAGCCAGTGCCTGCACAGTGGCTCTGGACCCATCCAAGGTAGAGACATCCACAGATTCCATAAATCGAAGAAGCATCTTGCAGCATATCGGACTCAAATGGGTCTCAGCAGAGGCCTGCGAATCTGCAGAAGCGGGCACCAGGGGCTGTGAAGGTGCCTCACTGAGTACCAGCGGACTGGTAACTAGTTTAACAGAAGCGCCGTCGGCAGTTTTGGACCTATGCGGTCTCTGTCTTTATCCTTACGTTTTTTCGGAAGATCGGTAGTCAAAGCCATTTCAGAATACGGAGAACGAAAGAGAAAGAATTTAGCAACAAAGACAGCCCGATGACGAATAGTTCGGGCAATAAATAAGGCACAAAACAGACACGGAGGGATGCTGTGGTCTGGGCCTAAACAGGTGACGCAGTAAGAATGAAAATCTCTGTGAGGTATTTGCTTTCCACGGGCAAGACAATTGTTAACTTTTTCTGACATCGGTTAGAGCAAGAAAAAAGAATCCGCAACGGGGTACTTAGCTTTAGAAGACTTCAGGTTTGATACTTGAAATACGAAAACTTCAGGTAGCGGTCGACTGGCACTTGCAAACTGCTTCTGCTTCGGGCTCCCGCACGGCAAGAAAAGCTGATGTAATGGCATCGGCTGCATGTTTTATACCCCTGATGACCTGACATCATGTAAGAGGCGACAGCTTCCGATGCAGAAACCCCAAGACTCTGGTATTCGGGCCAACTGAGGGCTACCTGAAGGTAGATGACCAAAGTGTGATGACTGCAACAGTGAAAAACGAAGATCAACAACACACACTCTAGACGGGCTCTTGTCAAGTGTCTTATAACAAGGGCTAACAGCTTCCCGTTTTCTTCACATACTGCCTCTTCTCGTACATTCCAGGGCCCCACTGGCTTTTACTGCTGCTCCTAATAAAGCAAGCTATGCTGAAATGCGATTTGCTGTCTAACATGGATATTTGTGGGTCGTTTCAGTTTTTGTTTTCCTGAAGATAAAAAGTTGTATAAAACAGTGGTAGAAGCCTGTGTTGGTAGTTGTCACAGAGGGATGCAGTTCAAGCACCTCACAGCAGCTTGAATCGTGCAGGTGGTTAATGAAACTTCACTTATTTTGTCTTCTGAACTCCAGCTGTGCGTTTGTAATCGTTTTATTAAGTAGGCTGTATTCTTCTGCGCCAAAACCCTTTACGGAGGAAGCCGCAGTAGAAATGCTTCAGAAAAGTGTGCCTTTTGATTTTGAACCACGGATTATAGTATTTGTATATAAAGTAGAGGTATGAATGTAGGTTCACTCAGGTGGCTGATTAGGTTTGCAAGATGCAGTTGTCAGTTGAGATAATTGTTAACTAGGTTATGGGTGTGCATTTGAACAGAAATAAATAGAACAATATTGTCTGTGTGCTGATAAGTAAAAGAGCACAGTAGTTAACATTTTTCTCCTCAATGCCCCCTCCTTTCTCAAAGATAAAGTATGTGAAATGGCTGCTGTCCAACATTGGTTTAGAAATGCTTTTTAACACTTTGGCTGGCTGGTTTATGTCTGTGTAACAATAGGGTAAGTGCTGTCTGGTGTGTTTTCATTCTATAGCAGCACTGCTGTTTTTGCCATGAATGTCCTGACTTAGGGCAACATGGGCCCTAATAGTAAGTTTAGTTGGTTTTGTGCTTTCAGATATCTGCACTGCACTTTTATTTTGCATGATCGTGCTGATTGAGGGTAACGTTGCCGTGTGAATACCGATTACTGGTACAGAGGAATAACAATGTAAATGACCCGCACTACTAACACGTGCATACATTACGCCTGTTAACCTACTTTTTTTTTTTTTACGTGTTATTTGGCTACATTCTCTGTATTTACATAGTTAACACTGGGTTGTTTAGATGTGATATCTCAACTACGCTGGCTTACTACTATACCAAAGTACAATGATTAAGTTTTAGTCATGTACTTAGAAGCATACCAAGCCCCATGTGTTCTCCTGGTGTTTTTATTAGTGAAATACCAATGCTTGCACCACCTTACAGTGAGCAGAAGGTGCCAAACATGTATCCACTGCTCCAACGTAGCACAAGCCAAGTTTCATGCCTTGAACACCATCCTCTGTTTGAAATCTACTGCACATATGTATGTCTTCATGAAAACACTTTCTGACTTTATCCCTGTTTCAGGCATGAGCAATTTTACTTGGTCACTACACCAGTTATTAGTGCTGGTTGGCTGGACCATATGTTTTTTTAATTTTTTATTTATTTATTTTTAATAAGAAACATCTTTATGTCATAAATGATAAGTTAATAAACATACATTAGTATAAATGAAAAACCATACTGACATACTTTTTGTTGCAAGCATTATACATCACAAACCATATTGACATTGTATTTGCAAGCATTATATCACTTATAATCTGTCCAGGGCTGCGGTGGTGCAGCGATTAGCAATGTCGCCTCAAAGAAAGAGGTTCTCCCGTTCGATTCTCGGCTGGAGTGCCTTCTGTGTGGAGTCTGCATGTCCTTCCCGCGATTGAGTGACGTTAAAGACATGTAGGTAGGTGTGTGCGTGAATGGGTGTGCCCAGGGACGTCGGGAGGCATACGCACTGTACTGATTTCAGTACAACTTCTTAGAAGAGGGGGTAGCATTAAGGAAAAAAAAAGTAAGTATTTTTAAAGGTTGTTGGCTCCTTTAAGGGGGATACGAGCCAGTCGAAAGTGAGCTCACGTCATGTCCGGCTGGCCGTGAGCGGGAAAGAAGACAATCACAAATGGATTATTTATCGCGAGCGGGAAATGTGAAGATGGAAGGCAATCAAGTGTCAGGAACAGATTATCAGGTAAGGTGTGTGTGTGTGTCTGTGAGAAATGCCACATGGAAAATGTCAGCTCTGGAAAAAAATCATTACAAACACACGCACATCTACAATACAGACTACAGACAGTGCTTGAAAAAAAGGGACACACTATAAACTTATAATATATGACAAAGACTTGTTAAACAGTAAAGACAATCAAACTATAACTTTATAGTTGATGAGAATGCATTTTAGGCAACAAAACAGCAAGTTATCGGACTTTACCTTCATTACAGAAGTTACTGCCTTGATGATGAAAGCAAAGTAGCACAACAACTTTTGAATTACAGTGTGTGCCCAATTTATTCCCTATGAAAGGGAGGCCTGGAAGTTGTAGAAAATGGATCCAATGCAAAAAATGGATCCAAAGCTTTAGATACCTTAGCTGCTAGAGCTGAAGAGAGAGCTGAGGAAGAACAGCTTTCAAGGGAATCACTTCCTAGACTTTTTAGCCTTTAGTTTTTGTTTATCTCTCTTGTCCCCTTTGTGCTTGTCTGAAAGCTTCTTTCTGGATAGTGACACACCAGAAGCAGAAGACAGAGCAGGTGGAGGGATGAGAACTTTGAGGACTGGTTTGTTCTGATGTTTGACCACTGTCCTATGTCCAAAGGAAGTGCCGATGTCATAACCCTCATCTAAGCGACAAGCCCCCAAACAATAAACACACTTGGCACTGCTGTTTGAATTGGGCATTTTATCGCCACAAGATGCATACTTCTTGAACCTTGTAGGTTTACCTGCCATGTCAAAAGGGAAAACAGCCACAATAACAAACATGGCAAAAAGTTCAAGGACAGTTGGAAGAATAATACCAACTATGGTAAAGAGAAAACCCTATAGAGCAGAGGACAGCAAAAGCAGTATACCATCAATGGGGATACAAGATATCAGGTAAAACACTGGTAGGAGAAGTAGAAAGGTCTATGTGACCAAGAAAGGCAACAACAATTAACTAAACTCTTTTGGGCGGGGGGGGGGGGGGTGGAGAAATATGAAAAATTAGAAGATGTTCATCGTGTTTCACTGTTGCAGTCCTTGCAAAATGGGCTATCCAGTCCCCGGTAGGCCGCCAGAATACCAAAGTGTGTGTCTGTCTGTGTGTCTGTGTAAATGCCCCCACAGAATACACCTGCTGGCTAATGTTCAGGCTCAAACCCTGTACCTTTGCTTCAGGGTAAGAAGAGCCTAAAGTCCTTAACCACCACCATTTCTGAACTTTGTTCAGATTTGTTTTTCTAATGGTTGTTAGCTATGGTGAGAAGTGAGAACTGAAGTTGTATTTCCCCCATTATTGTTTTTGTTGTGTGTCCAGGTTTTTTGTGCTAAGGTGTGAAGTGAGAACTGTATTTGTATTCCCTCATTATTGGCTTTGCTTGTCCAGGTTTTTTTGTGCTAAGAGGTTGAGGGATATCTAAATGATAGCCATTAAGTTTGTCTTCCTATTTTTCAAACTGCTGATTTAGCATAGTGGTATGTTGCACTGACTGTAATGCATATGGTTCTGGGTTCAAGACATGCATGGTGATAACACAGCATTTTATTCTAGCAACTTTCCAAAATTATACAAGCAATGTTTAAAATGTGTCCCTGGTTTTTGGGCTTTTGCCCCCCCCCCCAATAAATGTTGGCTTTTTCCAGATTTCTTGTGCTGCAAAGTTCAGAGATACAGTTGAGTGTTGACATTTTACAAGGAGCTGAGAGCTGCAGGGGAACTAAAGTTTAGTGCTGCTTATGTTGAGTCTGCTTGTACTGTTAATAGCACCACAGGTAGTGTACTTGCTTTTGATGCAAAAGGCTGTGGGTTCTTCTCCCACAGTAGGTAGATGCATTGCTGATACTGTACTGTGTTGTAAAGGGGGATGGGATGCTGTAGTCCGTTTTGGCGAAGATATCTAGTAGTAACTATGAACCGGTTATCAGTTTGCCATTCATTCCCTATTGCAATATTACTAGCATATCATTGTTTTTAATGCAACATAGGCACTTTATTTGTAGATGAAACCATGAAATATAAAGTTGTTTGCTAGCAGCAGCCTCTTCATTAGTTACAGATTTCTTTACTGTGGAATTATGTAGATGGCTTTTACTAGTTCAGAGATTGTGCATATTTACTGATACTGGTAGACTGTAGAAGTTTGAGTAGACACTTATGATGGAAACGTTATGAATTGGGCTGTTTTGTCATTATTGGTGCATGCATTTTGTTTCATTGTTTACTGGAAAAATGTTCAAACCAATACATTTAAAACACTCTCTAACAACTATACTGTATTGTACAAGGAATATAATTTAATACAATCAGGAAGGTGTATCAAAGAGCATGTGTATGTTTCATGTGCAAGGGGCCTATGATTTGAAAACAGCCCGAAGTTAATCTTTATCTGCCACTGGCAAAATGTATTTTCTTTGAATGTGGGTTTCAATGCTGTTTCAATGAATGTGAGTTTCAAGGGCAGAGACGTTTTAATGCTAAGTCAGTTTCATTGTGAGACTACATTGCTTTGTTTAGCAGATATTTATTGGTGTTCTTGCTGTAAAATGCAAAATAAATTTTTTCTGGCAAATCATTTAGGAATGAAGTCACTAAATAATAACCGACATTAAGTTTCAGACATCACAATCTTCAGAAAAATGCATGCTAAAGCAAGACCTGTTATTCTATCAACTGTCTTATGTTTATACAAGATCAATTTTTAGTACTGTTTGTATGTTCCCCCAATATATTTGGCCTTGTCCAGATTTCCTGCATTAAGAGGTCGAGAGGTATGTGCAAATAAATCGCTTTATAGAATTAGGAATATCCAAACCTCTCAACTGTCCCCAATTTTGGCTCAAAATGTTGCTCTCCCCCTAATAATCTCTCCGCAAAATAGCAATTTTGGAAGAAAACATGGAGGGTTTACAATTATTTAACTGTAATGATCAGAGTTGTACATTACTTTTATTTCAGAAATGCATGTAGATTCTCTAATTTTGTCAGCTGCTCAAATTAACAGTGCTCATATTAAAATTGTGTCCCTTCTTTGACAGGTTCCCAGCTGTATTGTGTGGCAATTTTATATTTTTGCATCACATTTTTGGTCCGTTTTTCTGGCAAATTAGTGGCAAGTCATTAAAGACTGAAGTTAGAAAATAATGGCAGACATTTGAGTTTCAGATTTCATACCTTTCAGTAAATCCGTACTAATGCAAGACCTACTACTATTCTATTATCTTTCTAAGTTTATAAGAGCAATATTTAAAAGAAAATGTCCTTATTTTTGGGCCTTTGCCTAATTTTTATTTATGGGTTTGTTGCTCTAAGAGGTTCAGAGGTGTGTGTGTGTGTGTGTGTGTGTGTGTGGTAGGTAGGTAGCATACCTCTCAACTGTCCATATTTTGCAGAATGTCCAGATTTTTGCCCCATATTTTTGTCTATTCCTCATAAATTTTGTGATTTTCTAGAAAATCACTGAAGGCTGAAGTTGCTAAATAATGACAGACATTTGAGTTTCAGACTTCATGTCCTTTAGAAAAATTCATACTAGCACAAATCCTGTTATTTTAGCAACTTTCTCATACTAGCACAAATCCTGTTATTCTAGCAACTTTCTAAGTTCACGAGAGCATTATTTAATATCTGTCCCTGTTTATTTTAGGCTTTGTCCATATTTCTTGCACTAAGGTAGGTAGGGGTGTGTGTGTGAATGAAACACCCTAGTTAGGGGTAGCAGGTAGTTAGTAATTTACTCAAGCGCAAAACCTGTACCTTAGTTACAGAAAACAAAAGCATGAATCCTCTACCCCAACTACCTTGCTGCATTTTTCAAAGAACTGACTTTCAGGTTCATTTTCAAATCAAGGAACCGAGTTTGAGTGAATCTATATTATATTACTGAAGAGGCATTACAGCGAATGCCTCTTCATCAACACTAAAAGAGTGAACCGTGGATTACGACAATAGCCGTAGCTTGGCTGGGGAGGGGGGTAGCAGTTTGAGAGCTGTGAGTACAAATTTGAAAATCTTAGCTATACCCCTGCGTGTGCCCTTCTTTGAAGGTTTGGCGTCAGGCTGGCAACTCGGCACCATAAAAATCCACTGCCAATCATTAGCGGACCAGAGTTCCGCTGTGGCGACCCCTAACCGGGAAAAGCCGAAAGAATATCATCATTTCACTTATAATCTGTCCAGTCATTGTCAGTCAGGCATTACATAGCTTATTCAAATCCTGTCATCTTTTAAACCTCATTCTTTTTCTGCATGAGCCACAATACCCAATGTTTTCATATTTAATTTGCTTCTACCCCTTCCATCAAAATCTATCCCAGACATTACACCCAGTCAAAGTGGGTGCTCCTACCCATTTCTGAAGACCCCAATTCCAGTTGTTTCATTTCTGATACTATATTCACTACTAGTACAGTTGGTTTAGACTTTGATTTCCATTTTCTAGTAATTGCTTTTTTGGCAGCCAGCATAATTAGACTCGGCAAGGCCTTACAATGTCTAGGCAATTCTGATTCTGTATCACAGCTCAAAAAACTGCTTTCTCACTGAAATGTGAAGGTGGGACAGCAGAGCATGACAGCGTTTGTTACAGTATGAAGGAGCACTAGCTCAGAGAAGGCTATGTTTTTGTTTTGCTCTGACAGGTAGAGCATGAGGGCATGGGTCTTAGGGCATGGTGCTCATCCTTAGGAGAGAGGGGATGAGTGCTTGGTTGGAGAATGAACCTATTTCTTAGTTGTTCTTCACCCTAGTGTTGACAGGTGCCAGGTCAGGGAGCATCACTAGATGCTATACTGTAGTACTGGTCACACCACTCTGTGTTCATATTCCACACCTTACATCTGTGTCAGTTGGCTGCAGCCCTTCTGATTCTAGCTCTGACCTCCTCATTCAGCCATCCCTCCCAGGTACTTGAAGCTGTTAACCTGTTCCACTATTTTCCTTTTTTATGCTGTGGGCTGACTGCAAAGTCACAGTCAGTGAAACAATCACCGATTATACCCTAGTGCCCTTCTCCTTACTAGGAGGAAGTCTACCTGAATTGTATGTTGGCCATTCTTTTACACGATCTTGCGACTCTGACTTTCTCTCTTTCTCTGAAGCATGTCTTGGCCACTGGCAAGTCATTTGCCAGAAGTGTAGAATAGCCCGTTCTTTATTCCTGTTGTCCCACCCATGTGGACCCAGCCAGCCCTCGTATCCTGTTCTCTGTTCCGATGTGTGCATTCAAGTGACCCATTATTAACAGCAATTCCTTCTGTCCTGCTTTGTCTAGTAGGTTCTGCAAGTGCTGTTTGAATGCACTCTTCCTCACTAACAACCCTGCTGTGGGAAATAGGCTGAGATTATGAATACTGACCTATCAGTTGGCTCGAGTCTGATTGCCCCGAGTCTATCATTCATTCTGATGATGTCTCTTACTGTGTTCCAAAGCTTCTCCCTCACCACAATTTACATACCTTTTGTAGTCTATCCTCTTGAGTAGTAGACACTGGATCCCAAGCCTAGTGGCTTTGCTGTAGTGCCCTTACATCTTGTCCTCGGCATACACAGGATGTCCATCTACCTTATTATCATTATGTCATCCACTTCCAAGCTGAATCCTGTCAGTGACCCTACACTGTGTTTAGCAATTAGTTCATGGTTGGCAGGCTGATTGGTTTACTTGCAGCTGTCACTTAGAAAAGCTATCCCAGGTTACCAAAGCTGAGCAACTGGCTGCCGGCCAGCCATTAACTTATGACCAAGGACTGCTGGGCTTTTTATGGTGAGCACCCCCTGGTGTAGATGTTGAACACTTGTTAGAAATGCTAATAGCTTTCATGCAACATTTAGGTCTGATCTTGGCTTGTTCTCCAATTCTTGACATTGCTCACCCGGATATTTTGGACAATATTTCTGCTTTAAAGGGAATGGTTAGGTGAGATAACATGAATACTTTTAAATGGATCAGCCAGATAAGTTTGTCATTTTTGTTGTGTTATTGTATTTCTGACTATACTCAGTAGTTGCATGAGTGAGATAAACGTAATTACTTGCTGACTACTACCAGCATGGAGCTACCCTATAATTTGATCATTTTTCTTGGCTTTGTCAGTAGTGTGTGGAATTTAGATGGGAGAAACGGCTCATGTAAGAGATACAGTCTTTTACTGAATTACTCTTGTCCTTACTGATAATGAGTCTGTGTTACATAACAGCTGCACAAGGTGATATAATGAATGTCTATTCAACAGGTTCTGTGGAGCAATTAGCACCTGTGTCTGAGCATGCTTAGCGTTGCAGTAATGTAATGTAGGTCATTAGCACATTACCAATAAGTGCAGTTACAATATATCACTAACTATCACTTTTCAGGCCAAACTGTAAGCAGCTGTCAATGTTATTCACATAAGTAGAAGTAGTTATCACATTGATGAATGCACAAGCCAGCTTTGGGTTTTTCTCCACTTGGAGTCATTGCGAAGCCCCCCCCCCCCCCCCCCCCACCGATTTATTTAATTTTTACAATTTCAGGAAATATAACAAATATATGGGGCAAAATCTGGACGTACATTTTAAATATTGTTCTTTTTAAGTTAGTTACTAGAATAACAGGATTTGTGCTAGAATGTATTTTATAAAGGATATGAATAGACATGGTATTATTTACAGACTTGCATCCTCTGTGATTTGCCAGAAAACCACATTAATTAATGAACTAGAGAATGTATATACAACAGCTAGAACTCAATTACAATAGTTTTCTTCTAACATGCTCGTTTCATATGCACATTCTCTCGTGTAGTCCTAAAAGCTGTCTCTACTTACAAGCAGTTGCACAGTGGACCACAGCTGGCTACTGAATGGAAGGATAGCAACCCAGTATTCCTCCTGTCAACTAACAGTAACCCAACCTTGTCAGTCTCCAGCACACACAGGAGAAAGTGTGATGGAACAAAGGCATTGGTGCCATGTCCACCAGTTGTAAACATCTACAATACTTACGTGAAAAGGGTAGACTGAGCAGATCTCAGGACACAGTATCCCACAGCCAGAAAGGCCTGCAAATAGTGGCTGTACTTGTTTTGGTTCTTATGGGATCTGGCCATAGTCAATGCTTTCATTACATTCCGTGAAATTAACAACTTTTGTGCCAACTGCTGTTGTGTTGATCTTTTCACATGTTGCCTTGGTGTAGGCTCTCCACTCAGTCTCCCTCCCTTCAGGTGTAGTAAATCTGTATAGGTCAGAGCAAGAAGGCTTACATTAGCACCCCCTTTCAGTCCACATGGCCACTGCCAAAATATACATGTAAATGGAAAAGGCAGAGGTAAGGCAGAGTGCTGGCACTGCATGCAATCGGGGGTCATTGCTGCTACCAGCAGTCTGAGTGGGTAGCCAGCACCGGTATGGGACACTTCACATGCCCACGAGCTGAAGCCCCATGCCTGTTCCTCAGCATATTAGTTGAGTTGCGGTCCTTACCCTGCTTTTTCCATTAACGTGCCCTTTCTGTGCCCCCTTGTCAGTCAGTGTGTGTAATTTGGTGTTTTCACCGAAGACGCGGTCCGGTTCGATTCTCAGCTAGAGCGTCTTCTGCGTGGAGACATGCGTGAATGGGCGTACCTTCGTTGAAGGTTGTGCGTCAGGGCTGGTAACGCGGCACGTAAAAATCAACTACCAATCATTAGCGGACCAGAGTTCCGCTGTGGCGACCCCTAACTGGGAAAAGCCGAAAGACAAAACAACAACAACCGATGGTGGGTATGTACCTCTGCAACGTCATCACCACTGATGTACCTTATGAAAAGAATATAGGAGTGAAGATTTGGATGGTCTAACCAGGTAATGTATTATGATATACTACATATATATGTAGTCTTCCAATACATCTGTCAAACATCAGTAGTAATGTGTTTGCATTTTCTTTCCTGTGCAGGTTCGTCCACCTTCTGACACTGACATGACTTCATGAGCAGGAGAATGACGAGCGAGTGTGTGGGTATGTGGCCATTCCTACATTCACTGGACTGCCAGCCATGCCTCCGTAACTGAAAACCACTACAACTTGAGCTTCCCCACATCCAGTGTGAAGGTACACTGGATTGCAAGAAGAGGTATGCACTGGAGCGGAATACTGCAGTTGTTGGAAGAGATGTGTTCCATCTACCCTGAGCCAGACATCCTTGTGCTGCACACATTGGAGAGAATGATGTGATCAGTCAACTACTCGGAAGGCTATGATTTCAAATCAGAGCAATTTTTGCACCTGCAGTCATGGTGGCCACGTTGTCATTTTATGTGGTCTGACATAATTCTTCACCAGAAATAGAAAACAGCAAACAGTCAACGGGCAGCGCACAAGACCAGACATTTACAGAATGGGTTCATGCATGGCTTGATGCACAGGGTCGGTGGATCTACAATCTGCCATGACAGCATCACTGCTTATGATGTTCACCTTTTCAGAAGCGATGGCATTCACCTAACTGAGGAGGGCATTGCGTTGTTCTTTACTGACCTCCACAATGGCCTGAGGAGAGCTATGCAGGATTGGTAACATTCAGCTTGTGAGCAGAATGAAAAACACCCATGACCAAGTAGGACTAGTATGGCAAGTAAAACTCTATTATGAATTGTGTTGTGTAAAACATATTTTTCTAGAGTTTTGCAAATAACTGGTAAAGTGCTGGAAAAAGATGCTGAGAATGAACAACTGTTTCAGGAAAGTGCTACCACGTACAATCAAATATGTCAATAACCATCCTACAATACTTTTTTATTATTCTTTTATCAGGCATGTGTAGAGTTCAGATATCAGCAAGGGCTTAGTAATACAGAACTTGATCCCTTAGGCCCATTGGTGAATTGACACATGTAAAGAGAAAAGACATAGGTAAGGCAGACTACTGACACTGAAGGAGGTTGTGAGACTGTAGTGGTATCAGCAGTCTAAGTGGGTAGCCAGCACAGGTATCAGACAGATCAGATGGCCTTACATGCCACTGAAGTCCCATGCCTGTCCTGGGTTCATTAGTGGAGTGGCGGTCCTTACCTTGCTTTTTCTCTTTACATGTACCCATTCAGCAGTATGTTGGCTACACCAAGAATGTGTATATTTACAATGACATCTGTCTACATGGTAAAACAACTGGGTCTGAATGCTGTACACAGGTACAGATATCAGTTTGTTTAAGACTTAGGTTATGGAAATTATTTTTTTTCCCGTATTTCGGGAAATGCAAGGGAGCACCTGAATGTGCTAAGTAATACTTCACTTTGAAGACAGTATTGACAGTTGCAACATGGTAAAAGAACTGTGCCTGTATGTTGTACACATTGTCAGATATCAAAGTTTGTTTCGGACTTGGGTTATGGAAATTACTTTTTTTTTCATATTTTGGTAAATAACTTTGCAATGGAAAGTACAGTTTTGTACTTACCATAAATGTAGATGTTCGAGTGCTAATACAGCTGCAGTAATCACAGATGGGTTCTCTGCCATCAGGCGGGTCCTCGGTCGACCGAATTCCAAAGTCTAGGTCCGGCATCGGTTGTCGTCGCTTTCTTTCCTGACGTCAGTGCGACAGGGGTATACAAGACACAGCCGACGCCATGTTCTTCAGTCTTTCTTGCCCCAGATGTCAGGTGCCCCCAGAAGGAAGGCAATACATAAATTATATATATATATATATATATATATATATATATATAGTCAAGCAATGCAATATAATCAAAAATCAGTAGTTGCAAGCAAATACACCATAGTAGGATAACCCAAATTAGGTTGTATGAGGAGGTGTTAACCACTGGGCTTTTACCAAGAGGGGAAGGAGGGAGGGAAACCTGTACTGCAGCTGTATTAGCACTCGAACATCTACATTTATGGTAGGTACAAAACTGTACTATGTTCATCGTGCATACAGCTGCAGTAATCACAGATGGGTAGAATCCCAAAGCTACGCACAGGGTGGTAGGCACTAGGTGGAACTGGGAGCAGCCAGAATGCCCTGCAACACAGCAGAGGCAAAGCCTGCTCTAGTTTTGGAATATAAAGGCAGGTGGTAGTGTTTTGTGAAGGTATGCACAGAACTCCATGTGGCTGCCTCCAAAATATCCTTGGTAGGGTCTCTTCTGAGGAAGGCTGTAGAGGTAGCCGTGGCCCTAGTGGAGTGGGATCTGATGCCTGTAGGCACAGGTTTGCCATGAAAGGAGCAACAAAACCGTATGCAATGGCCTATCCATTTTGAAATTGTCTGTTTGGAAATTGGCTTCCCTTGAGCTCCTACAGCATAGGACACAAAAAGTTGTTCTGATTTCCTGAAGGGCTGTGTTCTGTCCAGATAGTAACGTAACTGTCTATGGATGTCTAAAGAATGTAGCAGCCTTTCCCCTTTGTTTTGAGGATTGGGGTAAAAGGTAGGTAAGTGTATGGCCTGATTTAAAGCTACCCTGGATACCACCTTAGGCATAAATGAAGGGTTGGTTCGTAGGGAAACCCTGTCCTGATGGAAGATGAGAAAGGGCTGCACAGCCATGAGGGCTTGTAGTTCCAAAACCCTACGAGCTGAGGTAATGGCCAGAAGGAAGGCTGTTTTCCAGGACAAATATTGCAAATCTGTAGAGGCAGCTGGTTCAAAGGGAGGTAATGTTCATTTTTCTAGAATGTAGTTAAGATCCCAGGCTGGGATTGGTTGTTTCCTTGGAGGTCTTATATTCTTAGCTCCTCTGAGGAACTGTCTTAAAAGTGGGTGAGAGAATAAGGGTGGATCAGTGTTGTATTCTGCAGAAATGGCTGAGGCATGAATTTTGAAGGAGGAAAATGAAAGTCCACTGTTCAACAGCTCAGCTAGATACTGTAATATCTGAGGCAAATTCAGTTTTCTAGGATCCTGGCCTTTTTTCTCATTCCAAGCGCAAAAACGTTTCCACTTTGCGGAGTAAGCCTTTCTAGTAGATGGTCTTCTGGCCTCCAAAATGACATCCTGCACCTCTTTGGAGAGTAGGGTCTGTTGTGGTGTTAAGGAAATTTCCATGCAGCTGACTGTGAAGAGTTTTGTAGTTGTGCTGAGTCAGTAGAAGAGGCATTAGAGGTAGGGTCCAGGGAGGAGTATGTGTTAGGCTCCTCAGGAGTGGGTGCCAGTGTTGTCTTGGCCAGTCTGGAGCAATCAGTATCATCTTCGGTCTGTCTGCTCTTGCTTTCAAGAGCACCTTGGGCAGAAGAGGCAAAGGTGGGAAAGCGTAAACTGTCCATGTTGCCCAACTGAAAGAAAGGGCGTCCACTCTCCAGGCCTTTGGATGAAAGGTCCTTGAACAGAACTTTTCCAATTGATGGTTCCTGTGGGAGGCGAAGAGATCTATGTCTGGTCTTCCCCATGCTTGGATTATCTTTGTAAACACTTGAGGATGTAACTTCCATTCGTGTGGATCTGTCATATTTCTGCTTAGATGGTCTGCCAGCGTGTTTTCCAATCCTGGCAGTTACTGTGCTTGAAGTTCGATTTGCCATTGCAGAGCCGAGTTCCAAAGCGACATGGCTAGCCTGCACAGGGGGTATGAATGTGTTCCACCTTGTTTATTTATATACCACATTACTGTGGTGTTGTCTGTTCTTATCAATAATTGCCCTGGATGCAGGAGATCCTTGAAAATTGTAATAGCATTTATCACTGCTAGCATTTCTTTTTGATTGATTTGAAGGTGCTTTTCCTTTTGGGACCATTTGCCCTGAATGCACCTGTCTGTCATGTGCGCCCCCCCAGGCGTAGTCTGAGGCGTCTGTTGTGATGAGTTGATTTGCTTGAGGCTTGCAGAATGGAAGACCTGTGTTTGTTTGGCAAGCTTGGGACCACCATAGAAATTCCTTTTGCAAACAAGGAATTATTGGTATTATTGTTTCCAAACTGTGGCTGTGTTGAGACCATAGGTTTTTTAGGTACCATTGAAGTTTCCTCATAGGCAACTTTGCACATGGGATTAGAAGAATGCAAGATGCCATGAAGCCCAGAGCCTGCAGGATTTTCCTTGCAGTGAGCCTGGTACAATTTGCTAGTATTTTGAAGTAATGAGTTAGTTGCCCTTGTTTTTCTGGCGTAAGATAAGCCATCTGGGTGTTTGTGTCCAAGTTGGCACCCAGGAAAGTTATTTTCTGAGATGGTGTTAGTCTGGATTTTTCCTTGTTGACTGTGTATCCCAGAGAATTCAATAACCGTGTTACATAAGCCAGATGTTCCAGAAGTAGGTGCTTGTTGTCCGCTTGGATCAGGGAGTCGTCCAGATACGGGTAAATTTGTATCCCTTGAAGTCTGCAGTAGGCAATTACTGATGCCAGGCATTTCGTGAATACTCTGGGCGCAGTAGATAGCCAAAGGGCAATGCAGAGAATTGATAGTGGATTGAACCTGCAAGAAATCTGAGGTATCTTTTGCAACTTTGTCTGATTGGGACATGCAGGTATGCCTCCTTGAGGTCCAATGTTACCAGCCAAAACTCCTTGCCCAGCATGGGAAGAAGCTGCTGTAATGTGAGCATCTTGAATTTTGGTACTAGCAGAAATGTGTTTAGGATGGATAAGTCCAAAATGGGTCTCCAGTCGGTATCTTTCCTTGGTACCAGAAAAAGTCTGGAATAAAAACCTTGACCTTGTTCGTGAGTAGGTACCTCTTGAATAGCTTTCATGGCCATAAGCTTTGAAATTTGTATTTGAGCCTCTGCCCTTTGATTGTGTGGCAGGTTCGGCATGCCTCTCATTTTTGGAAGAGTGTGAAAGTGAAATCTGTAGCCTCTGTTTATAATGTCCAGGATCCATTTGTCTGTTGTGATAATACGCCAATTTCTTGTAAATAATGCCAGCTTTCCTCCCAAGGGTGCTGCCAGCTGAGACCTGCTTGGCATGGAAAGGGGAAAGTCATTGGGTTTGTTTCCTGTATTGCTGTGCACTGTCTTCGCCACCTCTTATGGCTGGAGTTTGCCATTGTCTGCCTCTATATGATCCTTGAGGTTGTCCTCTGCCCCTTGTGCGCCTGTATCTACCTCTTTGTGGCTTGTCCATGGCTGGAAAGGACCAGTTCTTTGCAGGCCAATTTCTGCTAAAACGTGGTGGTTGAACCTGTAGAAAAGCTTTGACAGTTTGCATAGATTTAGCTTTTTCTTCCATTTTCCGTAGTATCTCCTCAGCATTAGTACCAAATAGTACATCCTTTTGTAAAGGAGCATCTAGTAGCTTAGCTTTAACATGGTCAGGCAAGGTTTGTTCTCTAAGCCAGGCATGTCTACGAATGACTGATCCTGTCACAGCAGCTCTACTTGAGGCCTCTAGAGCATCATAGCCACATTGTAAGGTGTGTTTACCCACTTGTTCTGCACTATGCATCATATCCTGCAACTCCTTCAAATCTGGTTGTTCAGGTTGAGACATTTTATTTCTTAACTGTGATAACAGAAACTGCTGATATTTAAGCATATGGAACTGACAATTTAAGGCCCTCATGGCTAGGGTGGCCGAGGTATATACCTTTTTTCCCCACCTTTCTAAGGATCTAGACTCTCTTTCGGAAGGTAGTGGATTCTTAGCAGTAGAGGCCTTCATTCCCTTGGGGCCTTGAGAAATGGTTTCAGGGTCAGCATTATGGCTCTTGTAGAGAAATTGGTGAGAGGTAGGAACTCTGTAGTACCTATCAGGCTTGACTGGGGCAGGAGGCAGGGAATCCGGATTTAGGCAAGCCTCAGAGTAAACATCATCAAGTATGTCCAAGACAGGAGGTATCGCCAGAGGTCTGTGCTGAGGTAACAAAAGAAATTCCCTAAGTCTTTTCTTGGAATCAGAAAAGTCTTGGCCTTCCCAATGGAAGTGTTCCCTCAAGGTGTGCAAGGTTTCCCCAAAAGAGAAATCCTCTGGGGGAGATACAGAAGGAATGGACTGCTCAGCATCCGAATCTTCAAAAGGGGAGTACGAGTGTTCCTCTTCATCAGAATGTTCTGAATGAATGGATTCCTGGTCAGAAGAGGGAGAAGCTTCCTCCACTCGGGGTCTCTTGTCTGGAGGGGGCTGGGAACCCCTGATAAGAGTAATTAAATCCTCAGCCATTTTTAGCATCTGCTTTTTAGGCATGGGGCCTGGAGATGGGCCCTGTGCAACAGGCCTCTTGGGATGCATGGCTGATTTGAACTTAGTAAAGGCCTTAATGGAGAAGGAAGACGAGGGTCTAAAAACACCTTGGGTGGAAGTGGACCTATCCACATTAGGAGGCTCAACACTCACAGTGGCTTCGGTGGTTGTAGTCTGGGTATGGGCCAAGGAACCTGCGGTCTCGGGTACAGAGGACACCGCCAAAGAAGTGTCGTCGGTAGTCAGGAGCTGCGTAGACGCCTCACTGAGAACCGGACCACGTGTAGCCGGTTTTGGTGTCGTGTCGGTCTTTGTCCTTGCGTTTTTTGGACAAAACGGTAGTCGGAGCATCCGATGACATTTTATAAGCAAAGGTTTTACCAAAAAAGTGCTGGGCGAACTCCGCCCGACGCTTAATAGTGCGTTTATTGAAAGTAGCGCAAAAGCGGCAGGCCGAGACGTCGTGGTCTGGGCCTAAACAAGGTATGCAAAGGGAATGGAAATCCTTATGCAGTATTTGCTTCCCACAAGAAATACAATTGTTAACTTTGTCTGACATCGGTCTGAGGCAAGAAAAGTTTCCCCAACGGGGTACTTAGCTTTAAAGAAGACTTCGGTTTCCAATTATTCGTAATTTCAGGAGCTGGCCGACCGGCACTTGCGAACTGCTTCTGCTTCGGGCACCGCGCGGCAAAAAAGACTGAAGAATATGGCGTCGGCTGTGTCTTATATACCCCTGTCGCACTGACGTCAGGAAAGAAAGCGACGACAACCGACGCCGGACCTAGACTTTGGAATTCGGCCGACCGAGGACCCGCCTGACGGCAGAGAACCCATCTGTGATTACTGCAGCTGTTTGCACGATGAACATCATGTCAGTGTGCCAAGTAATACACCTCATTTTGAAGACAGTGTTACTCCTTACAACATGGTAAAAACTGTGTCTGCGCACTGTACACATGTACAGATATCACAGTTTGTTTAGTCTTGTAGGATTATGAAAATTATACATTTCCAATACTTATTATTATGCCCATATCTTTGCAAGGGAGCATGGTGATGACACAAATGATGCATCATTTTGAAACGGACATTGACACACACAACCTCTACACCGATATGTAGCCTCTGTTTGCTACAGGTGATGAGATGATATACTTTATCAATGATAAATATTATATTAATCATATTTCTGTGAATATCTCCGTAAAGGAACATCACACAGTATTGGTTAAGGTATCATTTTAAAGCTGACATTCATGCAAACAAATTAAATACAAACTGTATGGGTCTACATGGTACACTGACCAAGATAGTGTTTTGACTTTCCAAAAAGTTAAAAAATATGCACAATATCAGCATTCCTTGCCAAATATTTAATAATGACTGATACGCACTATCAACATTTACACTGTTGGAAAGGTCAGAGTCTCCTGAACAACTTTTGCATTTACATTTTAGTCTAGCTCTTATAGTTGAAGAGTTATGAACATTTGTTTTCTGTATGGTATTACAAATGGATTGTCTGAAAATAAGCTCAGGCCACACTGTTGTTCATATGGTGGAATTAAGCAGGCAGCTTTTTCTGAGCTGCTCCGGAGTGAATGAGTTAAAGTACTGAGAACCAAGAAGCAACTTCTAGAATACTTCTACAATTCAACCCTTTCCAAAAAGAAAGAGTTGAATGCCTTGACCTGGGCACGCACCTCCTTGATATTTGATAAGATGAAGCCAAGGCCCTGGTAGAGTGGGACTCGACCCTGCCTGGAATAGTTTTGTTATGCCAAGTATAACAAAAAGTAACAGCCTTAGACAACCATCTATTTATTTATTAATTTATCTGTCTCTGTTTACCAGGAACGTCCGACTGGGCAATACCCATTTTCTCATTTCAGTGAGAGATTGAGAGTATTCTGTTTATGAGTATTTGGAGATTATTGTAAAATGAACGTACAGTTGTGCAAGATCTTACCATAACAGCAGATGTCCTTCTCGTCACTGTTGCAGTATTCCTTATAAAAGGGATCCCCTGCCAAGGATGGCCCGACATCCAGCCAGTATACCAAAGCCTTTAGGTTGCTAAGGGTCACACACATGCTCACTGCAGATGGTGTAGGGCATAAAGGTGACATCTGGACGTACCATCCTCAGAACGGACAGCCAAAGTAGGAACGCCGGTCCAAGGTTTAGAGAGGTAACAAGCACATGCAGAAGGGAGAAAAGAACCATGGGGAGGATGGAGGGAGTGAATACTGCAACAGTGAAGGGAATGACATCTACTGTTATGGTAAGATTTTACAGAACTGTACAATGTCCTTCCATTTCATTATTGCAGTATTCCTTACAACAGGGAGAGCGCAAAAGCACAGGAGGAAGAGAGGGAGGAGGAAGGACCACCAGCACCCTCTAGAAACCCCATGAAGAATGGCCCTAGCAAAATCAGGTCTAGCCCTGGATATCACATCTAACTCACAGTGCTTAGTAAAAGTATGCACAGAAGTTCAGGTCGCTGTCAAAATAATAGAGTTAGTGTCTAAACCCTTGAAAAAAGCACCAGAAGAAGCCACAGCCCTAGTTGAATGAGCCTTAACAGACGAAGGAAGGCTCCTGCCATGAAAAGAACAACAAAGAAATGACTTTAGATATCCAAGAAAAAATAGTTTGCTTGGAAATGGACAATTCCGAAGATCTAGGATTAAAAGAAAAAAAAAAGTTGATCGGATTTGTAAAATGCTTTGGTCTTAGCCAAATAAAATCTGAGCTGTCTATGCACACCCAAAGAGTGCAAAACCTCTCACCAGCAAACTGCGGAAAAGGAAATAAATGTGGGCAAATGAATAGACTAAGAGATCACTCATTCACCACCTTGTGCATAACAGGATTAGTAAGAAGCGTTAAGCCTCAAATCTAGAGGCTAAAGGGGGTGCTAAAGACAGACAATAAGAAACAGGTGACAAGTGAGCCTTGGCAGAAGACTATGCCAACCTAGCATTGAGAAGTTCAAACAGATAAGACTGAATCAAAGGAACATGCAGAGAAAGTGGATCTAGGTTACAAGACACCAAACAGAAAACCTATTCCATTAGGATAAGTAGGATTTCCTACTAGTGGGTTTTCCTGGCCTCCTGCAGGACCCAAAGCACATCTTCTGAAAAAAAGGCATCTATAAGGAATTAAAATCTTATCACCCACAGTGTTAGTTGAAGAATGGACAGGTGGGGATGGATGAGAGATCCCTTGTCTTGTGTGAATGGGTCCACCCTGTGATGTAACTTGTGAGGACTGCCCTTGGCTAAATGCAGAAGAGAAGTAAAGCAATGCCATCTAGGCCAAAAGGGAGCCACTAGCAAGATTTTGGTTTGGAAGCATCCTGCTTTAACTTGGGACAGGACTTTTAGAATGACAGGAAGGGTAGGGAAGGCAAAAGGAAACACCCCCTTCCAGGTCAGAGGACATGGGGTCCTGGCACAAAAGAGGGGAAGTTGTCTGTTCAGGGGGGAGGCAAACAGATCTACTTGAAGAGTACCCCACTGCCTGACAACGTCCAGAAACGCATCCCTGTGAAGCATCCACTCCATGGGATTGTGATATGGATCTGCTCAGAGAGTCTGCCACAATGTTCTGACCTGAGGGAATGTAATTTCCCCTAAGTGTCACTTGATAATGGATAGTTAGCTCCCACACTTGATGTAGTAACCTGCAAAGGAGCCAAGATGCTGCACCTCCTTGCCTGTTGACATGCCACATCACTGTAAGTAGCTTGAGGGGCCCTGGAGTGAAAAACAGGGTGAAATACTTGAAGAGCCAACAGAAGAGCTCTCACTGACACTGATGTAGTCTTTCTTTTGTTGAAGCAACCAAAGGCCCTGCACTTTTACAGAGCTGAAAGAAGCCCTCCAACCCACGTATAAAGCATCTGTGATCAGCTCCTGAGAGGGGAGTGGAGGTTGAAGAGGAAGCCCTGGAATGAGTGACAACCATCGAATCCACCACTGAAATCCCAGCTCGAGGCATTGAGGAACAGCGACTAGGAAATCTAGAGGATGAGAGTGCTGAAGTCAAACTGACTTTAGAAACCACTGAAGCTTTCTTATGTGGCATATGGCTAAAGGGAGCATAGAAATGGTGGAAGCCATGAAACCCACAGCTCTAAGAAATTTCCTGGCTGTGAGTGAGGCCAGAGGGAAAGAAGGCAATGAAAGTCAAGGCCTTGGGAGGCAGCAGGGATGCCAGCACTGAAATAGTATAGATCTTGCAACCCAGAAAAATATGACCCTGTGAAGGAATCAGGAAGGACTTTTGGAAGCTTGCAGTGAACCCCAGGCTTTGCAGGACAGAAATGGTAAAGTGAAGATGCTACAGTTAAATCTCTGGAGAGGAGGCTGGGAAAAAGCAGGTAGTCTAGGTAGGGAAATGCATGTAACCTCCTTAGCCTGCAAAAAACAATCACAGGAGTGAGGCATTTGGTGAATACCCTTGGGGAAGTAGAGAGACCAAAGGGCAAAGCAGAGAACTGAAAATGTAAGGAAGCAACAAAGAAACCTAAAAACTTCTTGAAAAGGGGATGAATAGGGATATGAAGATAAACATCCTTGAAGTCAAGAGAAACTAGAAAAGCCTGAGGAAGTAGCAGAGGAAACAAGGTCTGAAAAGATAATATCCAAAAGGAAGGGACCTTCAAAAAGCTGTTTAGGCAAGAGAGAGATCCGAATGGGTCTCCACATGTCCTCTTTCCTGGAGACCAGGAACATTCTGGAATAAAACCGCTTCCCCTTTGAGAAACTGGAACTTCCCGAATAGTTCCTTGAGTCAAGAGACCCTGAAGCACCTCTGGAAAAAAAGGCTGTTGTCCCTAAAGGGGCTGAGGAATGCCCAAGAAAGGGGGAAGGGGTTTCCAGACCATGTAGTACCACTGGCGAATGACGGAAAGAACCCAAGAATCTTGAGTAATCTTTAACCAAACAGGAAGGGACAGAGAAAGAGGGATGTGGCTGAGAAAAAGCAGGAGTCCGACAGCACCTGGTTTGTCAGGAAAAGGGCCTTACAGAAACAGATGCTTGGTGCCAGAGCCATGGGTTCAAGCTCAATGCCAAGAAATGTATAGTTATCCCCTTTGGGAAAAAACATATACCTGTGAATTACCACATAGGTAGCAGTACACTAAACACCGAAAGTGTGATGAGACTTGGGGACACAGGTGGACAGTGGTCTCACCTTCGATAACCACATCGCCACAACAGTCAGGAAATCCTTCTGTGTGGCGCACCTTATCACTAAAGGCTTTTTATCCAGAAAAAAGGTGGTCATTGTCCCACTCTACTCATCCCTCATTAGACCCATTATAGAATACAATGCCCCATTTGGTATGTACCTCTCAAGACATCTGCAACAACTGGAAAGGCCGCAGAAATACCTCACTAAAAGAATCATAGGCCTAAAGCAGATGCCCTACGCTGACCGTCTAAACAAACTCCAGCTAAACTCTGTTGCATATCGTCTACTCAAAGGCGATCTCTGCTTAACATACAAGGCCATGTCAGACCCAGAGCTGTTGGACATGCTACACCTAAAGAAATCCCAATCCCTCAGAGCCACAAGCTCCAGGAATCTAAACCTTGTCATCACAATGAACAAAACATGCTGGAGGGATAGGTTCCTGACTCACAGACTCCCCAGACTCTTGAATAGACTGCCCATACATGTCAAGCAGAGCGCCTCTTTGGCCCTCTTCAAAAGGAACCTTGACGATTGGATGGGAGATAGGAAATTCACCCCAGGGATCACGTCAGTCGCCCTGCTAGACAAGGGTCCAGGGAAGTAAAAAGTAAACATTGTGGGAAGAAATAGCCAGGGAATTGTTATGGCTAGGCTTGTATAGGCCCTAGGGCCAATAGCCTAGTACCAACTTATGAACCTTATAAAGAACTCTGGGTAACCTTAGCAGGAGGACCCCTTCTACCACCCTTACCTTTGAGGGAGGGTGAGACTGCCAACGAACAAAGGCCAGTTTATTAGGGTAATTCTTTTGGAATTTACGTACAGGAGAAATAAAAATGTTTTAGATCCTGTAAGGCCTTAACCTTTTAATGTAGGGACAAAATTCTGCAGCAGCAACAGCACCACACAAATGCTTGTTATCCAGAGGAGCATCCATCAACTTAGCCTTAATATCATCATGCAAAGATTGAGGCTGAAATCAGGAATATCTCCTCAACATAGAGCCAAAAGCAGCATCATAACTGCATTTAATAGAATGGTGAGCCACACGGGAAGAAGTCCCTAACAAGGAGAGGGCAGAAGTCTTTCCCTCAGAGTCAGAAAGGTAAAAAAATAACCAGACAGGCCTGAGACAGAAGAGCTAAAATATACCTTCTCATACGGGTCGGAGAATTTACAGCCCTAAAAGCAAGGGTAGCCAAGGTATGTGCTTTCTTGCCCAGTCTTTCCATAGTTCTGCTGTTTTTATTAGAAGGAAGCAACTCTGTAGAAATGAGTAACTTTGATGGCTTGTCAGATTGTCAAAGACATCACAGAAGGGTCAGCAGGGGGGCACTTATAAAAGGAACTTGCAGTCATCGGGCACCTTGCAAAATCTCTTGCAATCATCAGGCATCTTATAAAATCTATCAGTTTTTTTGGGAGCTGGGGGCTGGGAATCAGGAGTCTGAGTTGCAGTAGAAAAAACATCCAACAAGGCAGTCAGAAGGCCTAGGAGATTCCATTTGCAGACACTCATAATACCTCTTCTGAACCTCAGACACCAGGGCACTATTCCATTTAAAAAATTCCATCATTCTGGAAATTGTGCCCCCAAAGGAAACAGAGTCAGGACTAATGGACTCCTCTTCCTCAGAACCACATTTTAAGGTAGAAGGAATCTGGGAAGAATAAGCAAGGGATTCCTCCTCCTCTGAGGAATTTTGCTCCCTAGGCCTCTTAAGAGGAGTACAAGACTAAGGGGGAGCTGGGACAGAAACCCTCTGAGAAGCCTTCAAAGCCATAAGGGCATTAAACGAACCTTGAATAAAATTCTGTCATTCATTCTGAGGGTCCTTAGGAGCAGGAGAAACAGGTATAGTTTTTTTGTTTCTTATTTAAAGGGAGATCAACCTTGAAAAACTTAGATGTCTCAGACCCTGTACAACACTATAACGGTGGTCAGTACCTCCTCCCTACACAAAATCTGAGGAAGACCCCTAGGTCCTTCAGTAATCAGCCATGATTCCCCCTGAACACCTAAAGCAGACGTTTTTAAGGCCTCCAAGGACATGTGTGAAGCCGGATCCAGGTCAGCTTCTGAAGCAGTTGTGGCAGAGGAATCCAAGAAAGGATCGAAAAACAACAAATCCAAAATTCACGATGCCAAATCTCAAGAAAAACACCAAATCCAGTAAGAAGGAAACATCAGACACTAGGATGAATATTTTTCCATTTAATTTCACGTTCTGGTACCTCGGCAATTCGCCTTCAGTGGAACAATTAATCATGCATAAACATCCTATATATACAGTCACATCAATTAACTCATTAGCTATAAATTGGCTGTAAATTCAAGCATTTAAAGTGCTAATGCATAGAAATTCTCTTGAAACAGTATTAATGTACCACAAACATTTTTGATTCATACTACTAAACTAAGTAATACATATTGAATATTAAATATTACTTATCATGCTGAACTAAACAAATAACTCCAAACAACAATTTAACTAGAAATTGATACATATCAGTATTTAAATACATTAAATACAATCAAACAAACAAACATTCAATTTGTAAAGCCACCATCCAAATTCATCCCCCTAGGATGTAAAGTGTGGTAGTTGAAAATCATTCTACATTCCAGCCTGCTTAATTGAGTTTTGAAATTTCCTGCTTGAAAATGAGGTCTAGCTAAAACACTGAAGACAAATCCACCTGTATTACCATTGTGTGTAGGTACAAAGTGGGAGGCCACAGGGCTTTCCATATTACTCCTTCTGATGTCCCCTAAGTGTTCCAAAATACGAACCTTAACCCTCCTGGTAGTTTGTCCTATGTACCATAAGGGTATAGTATAATCACATCCTAAAATGTATACAACCCCTGAGGACATACAGTCAAATTTCTCAAAAGCTACATACCTTCTACCATTTATTTTCTTCCCATGTAAATTACTGACCTTATCACAAACCGAACAGTGACCACACCTTTGCATACCAACAATCATATCAACCGAATATACCAATCTTCTATTCAATAACTCCTTCAAACTCTTATATCTACTGTAGGAGAAAGTAATATGCCTCAGAAATAAATGTCCAACGGCAAGGTCATCACAGACTACATGCCACAATTGTTTAAAAATGTTTTCAACAATCCTTGAAAACTCTGAATATCTAGAAACAAAAAATATCTGTTCTTGTTCTGTAGTCACTAATAGTTGATCTCGAGGACTACCTCCCATAAGACTCTTCCCTTTGGATAACCTAAATTTAGTGTTTTGAAGTGTGGTCTTGTCATAACCTCTGGAAGAAAGTCCATCAAAAACTTCATTGAACACTTCTTCCCATAAATTCGGGTCTGAAGTGTTCCTACAAATTCTCTTGAATTCCCCTTCAGGTAAGGCCTTAATCAAATGGGGGGGGGGGGGGGGTGCATGCTGCTCGCATGCAAAAAACTGTTAACCGCAGTAGATTTTCTAAAAGGTCTATGTTGTACTAAATTATCTTTTCCTATATAGAATTCAACATCCAAAATGGTATTCTATTGTGTGAAACTTCAAAAGTAAATTTTAACCCATGTGGATTACTATTCATGTTCTCCATAAATTTATCAAACAAGGAAAATTCACCTTTACAAATAAAAATAAGATCATCAATGTAACGTTTATAAAAAACAACATTGTTAACAAAAAAGTATTTTGGAACATAAACTCCTTCTCAAATTCACCCATGTATATTATAGCATATGTGGGAGCAAATACTGCTCCCATAGCCGTCCCTTTAACTTGAAGGAAAATTTTCTTCTTCCACATAAAATAATTATGCGTTAAACTAAATTCCAACAGGGACAGCAAGAACATTGTACGTGGTCCTTCACCCATCATTTTGTTCATTGCCTCTAAACCCCATCTTTTGTCTATATTCGTGTACAAAGAAGAGACATCAACCGTTGCCCAGTAGTAGTTCTCTTTCCACTCCATTCCACACAATATTTTACAAACATCTTCGGTGTTCCTTACATGTGAGCATACTTTAATAAGATATCTCTTAATGTGAAAATCAAAAAATTAATTCACTCTTTCAACAAAAGATCCAGTGCCAGAGATGATGGGTCTCCCTGGCGGATTCACTATACTCTTATGAATTTTAGGAATGGCATAAATATAGGGGTGACGGGGTTCTTTAACTGTCAATTTCTTGACATCACTGCTAGAAAGGAACCCTAACCTTTCCCCTCAGTTCATTAAGTTCATCAGAGTAAAGCTTTAAAGGGTTGCCACTCAATTTAACATAAGTATCTTCTCCTAACATAGTCTCAATGATGTGTTCATATGTGTTAGTATCCATTACCACCCAGTTTCCTTCTTTGTCAGCTTGTTTTACAGTCACTTTGTCTAACTTTGTTCTGAACTCTTGCAAAGCCAACCATTCATTTTGACTGAGATTAAACAATCTATTTTCTCTACAAAATTTACTGAATGCCTTCTCTATGCATGAGACTAATACATGTTCAAACGAATTGATGGCTGAAGAACATTTCGGAGGAATAAAAGTACTATCACTAGGAAAATACGGTAAATTGATGTGCCTATAGCCCCCCCCCCCCCCAAAAGCGTCTTCAATACATGGGTTTTCATCATCAGAAATATTTTCATTCAGAAATACATCATCATATTCATAAATACTCATTTAATAACTCATCATCATCTTGATTATCATCTACCTCTTGAGCATTTAAAACAGACTGACGTTCTGAAAAAAATACCCTTCTTATTGATACCACTTTAGGAATAAAAGAATTCGTTCTCAAAGAAACCCTGTCTCTATGAAAAACGTGACAAGTTCAAGAATCCAAGAAAGGAACCAGGTGATCTTCCAGTCTTTCACTAGCCTAGAGAGAAACGTCCTTCAGAGACAGCACAGACGAGGAATCAGACATAGCTTTTTGGCCTTCATGGACAGCTGACCCTTGGGCCCAGAACTTAATTCCATGGCATATTTTGCCAAAAGCTTAAGACACTGGTTTTCTAAGTAAATGGCCAAAGAGGAAAGCTGACTATGCAGAGTCTTCGAGATGAAAAACTGGCAAACAAAACATTACGTATGGTCGTGGGAAGCACCTAGACCAAATTAAACACTGCTCATCACTATCTTTAAGGGTGTCTCCCACACTGGCATTTACCCTTTCTGGAGGACATGAACCCCACAAGCAACAACAACAAAAGAAAAAGAAAAAAAAAAAAAAAACAACGAGGCACTTACCTGAAAAATGGCTTGGTGAACCAGCAAACAAAGTAAGCATTTGTTTGGACTGGCGGCTAAGATGTTCTGAGGATGGCATGTCCAGACATCACCTTTATGCCTTATGCCATGCGTGGGGAGCATACGTGTGATGTATACTGTAACCTTAGCAACCTAAAAGACTTTGGTATACTGGTCAGAGATCAGGCTGCCCTTGGCAGGGGATTCCTATTGTAACGAATACTGCAACAGTGAAATGGAAGGACATCACAAAGTCTTAACTTTGTGATGAGCAAGTGCAGGTCCAGGATTGGTTAAGATGTTGGTTAAGCAGCAATTTAAAACTAATGAGCTTGTCAGAGAGTTACTTGTGTGGGGATACTATTCCAGAGTTTCAGAGCAATGTATTGGGAGTAGAGAGAGTCTCCTGCCACATGACTTGACTTATTTAAAAATAGTAAGAATTTATTACAGCGGAGGTTCTTTGCTGGACAGTAGGGCAGTAATAAGTGTTGTAGTGCAGGGCATTTTTCTGGATGATGGAACTTGTATGCTGTAGTTAGTTGTGAATACTTTAGGTAGTTGTGTAGTTCAAGCCAGTTTAACTGCTTTAAAGTGATGACACTTGGAAGCAGTCTGTTTTGGCATAGGTTGTCCCTTCTTACCTTCTCAAGAAATGAACTGATCTGAAGATCTGAAAAATTTAGCTCTGTTAAGATAGTACCCGAGTTGTCTGTGGATATCCAAAGTATGGAGTATCCTTTCTCCCTCATGTTTAGGTTCAGGAAAGAAAACCGGGAGAAGGGAGAAGGATAGTTTGGCTTAAAGTCAACTTTGATACCACTTTAGGAATAAAAGAATTAGTTCTCAAAGAAACCCTGTCTCTATGAAAAACGTGACAAGTTCAATTCACAAAAAGAGTTTGCAACTCGGACACCCACTTAGCATATGTCAGAGCAATCAGTAAAACTGACTTCCATGAAGTCAGCCAGATTAGCTAGTTCAAATGGAGCAAGTGCTAGCATCTCTAATACAAAACTGAGATCCCAAGAAGGGGTCACCAATTTTCTTAGAAGCCTCTTACGCAAAACCCCTTTCAAGAATACGTTGACATGAGACTGCACTGAAAGAGGAGAATCCTTGAACAGACACACTGAAGTGTCTGATGAATGAAACCTGATAGAGGAATAAGAAAGGCCATAGGATAGTAACTCACACAAATATTGTACAACTAGCCCTGAATGGGTGGCGAGAAAGTACAGTTTTGTACCTACCATAAATGTAGATGTTCGAGGATTCCCTTGCTGCAGTCCTGACAATTGGGTATAGTCCGCGTCCCAGTCGGCCCGAATACCAGAGCGTCGGTCATGGCGCCTTAGACTGACGCCAGGGTACTAATGCGCATGACCGACGCCATTTCCTCAGTCTTTTCTTGCCCCAGATGTCAGAAGACCCAAAAGACAAGTCCCAAAACAACCTGCACCAAAACATGTACAATATATACAGTAATATATACAAAAATATAAGCATGTAAACTCACCTACACAACCACCCTGAAACACAGAGGGAAGGAGGGAGGGGACTGCAACAAGGGAAAACATCTACATTTATGGTAGGTACAAAACTGTACTATGTTCTTCGCCTTCCCTTGCTGCAGTCCTGACAATTTGGGTAGAATCCCAAAGCAGAGGTAAGGGAGGCTGGCAAATTATAAAGTAGCAGGAGCTGACAACATGCCTTGTAAAACAGCTGTGGCAAAACCAGCTCTAGACTTAGAGTATATAGGCAGGTGATAATGCCTAGAGAAAGTATGCACTGAACTCCAAGTAGCTGCTTCCAGAATATCCTTAGTTGCCACCCCTTAGAAATGCTGTTGAAGTGGCAGTAGCCCTAGTGGAATGAGGCCTAATCCCAGCTGGAACCTCTTTGCCATGATGGGAATAACAAAATGCAATGCAAAAGCCAATCCACCTAGAAATAGTTTGTTTTGACACAGGCTTGCCCTGTGAACTCAAAGCAAAAGAAACAAGTAACTGCTGAGACTGCCTAAAATCTTTAGTCCTGCTCAAATAATAACGCAATTGCCTGTGTACATCTAAAGTGTGCAAAATCTTTTCCCCTTTATTTTGAGGATCTGCAAAAACGAGGCAAATGAATAGTTTGGTTTAAAGCCACACTAGAAACCACCTTAGGCATAAAGGAAGGATTAGTGAATGATACCCTGTCCTTATGGAAAATCAAAGGGCTCTACTGCCATAAGGGCCTGCAACTCAGACACCCTTCTTGCAGAAGTAATAGCCAACAGAAAAGCAGTCTTCCATGACAAATATTTCAATTCAGCAGTAGCTGCAGGCTCAAAAGGTTGTAGAGTAAGTTTTTCCAACACAAAATTGAGATCCCAAGCAGGAGTAGGAGCTCTGGGTCTTATATTCTTTGCCCCTCTAAGAAACTGCTTGAACAAAGGATGCGAAAACAAAGGTGGGTCACAATCATAGTGAGCTGAAATTGCTGCAGCATGAATCTTTATGGAAGAGAAAGACAAACCTTTGTCCAATAATTCAGTAAGATATTGAAGAGCCACATTCAAATTAGGCTCTGAAATCTCCAAATTCTTTGCTGTACTCCAAAATAAAAATCTCTTCCATTTTTCTGCGCTCTCCTAGTACTAGGCCTTCTAGCTTCCATAATCACATTTAAAACTTGTTGAGGAAGCTGAGACCTACTATGCTTCAACACAGAATATGCCAAGCTGTGAGATGAAGAGATTGAAGCTTGACATTGAGCAGATGACCGTCCTTCTGAGATAACAGATGAGGAATCAGAGGTAAAGGCCATGGAGGCTTCTTTACAAGACTCAGAAGTGGGTACCAGTGTTGCCGAGGCCAATCTGGAGCTATCAAAATCATCCTTGGCCTGTCCTGTCTGACCTTTAGTAATACCTTTGGAAGAAGAGGTAGAGGTGGAAAGGCATAGACATGAAGGTTTTTCCAACTGAAAGACAGAGCATCCACTTTCCAAGCTGTGTGATGAAACCCCTTTGTGCAATACTTTGGCAGCTGGTGGTTTAGTGGAGAAGCGAACAGATCTATGTCTGGAGTTCCCCATGACACTGTCAATTTCTGAAATACATGAAGATCCAGTTTCCACTGGGATCCATGATATGTCTGCTTAATACATCTGCTAGGAGTTCTGTGCTCCTGGCAGAAACCTTGCCTGAAGAGTCAGTTGCAGGCTTAACGCAGTCTCCCATAAAATCATTGCTTGCCTGCATAGAGGATAAGAATGTGTTCCCTTGCTTGTTGATGTACCACATGACAGTTGTGTTGTCTGTCAGAATCAACACCTGCCCTGGAAGAAGTAACTCCTTGAACGCCATCAATGCAAACTGGACTGCTAACATCTCCTTCATGTTGATATGTAGATGCTGTAGTCTGGCAGGCCACTTGTCTTGTATCCACTTTCCATTTAGATGAGCTCCCCAAGCAGTGTCCGAGGCATCTGTCGTTAAAATCTGACTCGCCCCTGGCCGGGTCACAGAGAGTCCCTTGTTTAGGTGACATTCCTGAGCCCACCACAAGAATTCCTTTTGAAGGCAAGGTATTATATGAATGACAGTGTCCAAATCTTGGCAGTGCTGTGTCCATACATTTTTGAGATACCATTGCAGCTTCCTCATATGCAGTTTGGCATTGGGAAGCACCAGAATACAAGATGCCATGAACCCTAATGCTTGAAGGACTGTCCTTGCAGTCAGCACGGACTGATGAGATAGTTGATGGAAGTAAAGTGACAGACTCTTTTGTTTGTCCGGGGTTAAAAAGGCCATCTGGGCTGCTGTATTCAGTCTCACACCCAGAAAGCACATGTCTTGAGAGGGTACTAGACTGGACTTTATTTCGTTCACAGAATACCCTAGGCATCTTAGCACTGCTATAACATATTCCAGATGCTGTAGAAGGTGTTCCTTTTCTTGAGCCAGAATCAGGCAGTCGCCCAAGTAAGGATAAATTTGAATGCCTTGAAGCCTGAAGTAAGCTATCACTGGAGCCAGAACCTTTGTGAATACTCGTAGATAAGCCAAAGGGCAATGCAGAGAACTGATAATGAAAATCTCCAGTTAGATACTTTCTGCAACTTAGCCTTATGGGCACATGAAGGTAAGCTTCCTTGAGATCCAAAGTTACCATCCAGTGATCCTTGCCCAGCAGAGGTAACAGTTGCTGTAACGTCAACATCTTGAACTTGGGAATGTCCAGATAAGTGTTGAGGATAGATAAATCCAAAATTGGTCTCCACGTGTTCCCCTTCTTTGGCACTAGGAACAGGCGAGAATAAAATCGAAGCCCTTTCTGACACAGGGACTGGCTGAATAGCCCCTATCTGGAGTAACTGAGAAACTTGCTTGTGAGCCTCTTTTCTTTGTGGAGGAGGAACATCTGGCATGCCTTGGAAAGGGGGCATTGTGTGGAAATAAAATCTGATGAATGATATCCAGCACCCATCTGTCTTGAGTGATTAAATCCCAATTTTCTTTGAAAAGAGACAATCTTCCTCCTAAAGGAGCTGCCAGACGAGAGTCCACTGGCAGCTGAAAAGGCAGGTCATTGGTTCTGCAAGGACTGACCCCTGCCCTCACCAGAAGTCTGAGCAGGTGAACTGTCTGATCTAGGCCTAAACAAACCTTGAGCCCTGCCCCTACCACGCCTAGCCCTACCCCTCGCCTGGCCACCATAAGCAGGATATGTCCACCCCTTAGCAGGCCAATTTCTACTAAACTTGGAGGCTGCACCTGCAAAAAATCTTTAACAGTCTGCATAGACTTAGCTTTGTCCTCCATTTTCTTTAAAACTGCTTCCACAGGCTGTCCAAACAACACATCAGACTGTAAAGGAGCATCCAAAATCCTGGTCTTAACATGCTCAGCTAAATTCTGATCCTTCAACCATGCATGTCTGCGAAGAACAGAACTAGTAGCAGCCACCCTCGAGGAGGCCTGAACAGCATCAAACCACACTGCAAAGAATGCTTACCCACTTGTTCAGACACATGAACCAAATCCAGCAATTCTTTACACTCAATACCTTCCGCCAAAGCATCCACCTTAGATTTCAATTGTGAAAGGAGATAATTCTGATATTTCAGCATATGAAACTGACAATTCAACGCCCTCATGGCCAAAGTGGAAGAAGTATATACTTTCTTACCCCACCTATCCAAAGCCCTTGCCTCTTTATCAGAGGGTACAGGATTTTTAACCACAGAAGCTTTAACACCTTTAGGCCCCTGAGAAACAGTTTCGGGTCCGCCCTGGGACTCTTAAACAAATACTTATGAGCGCACCCTATAATACCTATCAGGCTTAACAGGAGCAGGAGGCAAGGAGTCAGGGTTCAGAGAAGCCTCTGCAAAACATCCTCCACCACATTCAACACAGGAGGAATAGCTAAGGGCCTATGCTGAGGCAAAAACAAGAAATCCCTAAGCCTTTTTCTAGAGTCAGAGTAATCTTGGCCTTCCCATTTAAAGTGCTCCCTCATGGAGTGAAGAGTCTCTGAAAATGAAAAATCCTCAGGAGGAGAAGGGGTGGAATCATCCACATCAGAATCAGAATAAGTAGGAAACTCTTGCAAGTCTTCCCCAGAAGACTCCGAAGCCTGTGAACACTGTTCAAAACTATCAAACTCCCGTTCCACCCTAGGCCTCTTATCAGGTGGGGGCATAGAACCTCTAATCAGAGTAATCAAATCTTCTGCCATTTTGAGCATATGTTTCTTAGGCACGAAATGCTAGGAGAAGCCCCCACAGAAACTGAACTTGGCCTACCTCTAAAAGAAGCTTTGGCAACAGAAGGAGAGGCCCTAACTACCTTATGCTAGGAGAAGCCCCCACAGAAACTGAACTTGGCCTACCTCTAAAAGAAGCTTTGGCAACAGAAGGAGAGGCCCTAACTACCTTGGGAAGAGAGGGAAGAACAGTTACCTGAGAAGCCCCCTCAGCCTGGCCTGCCTCCTGAGAGGGCACATCCTGTAACAGTAAAGTATCTGCCTGAGACTCCATAGAAACTCCTGGCAAAACCTCCGGCTCCCCTGAGCCTTCCAAAGGACCGACATCCGGGGCTGCCGGTTCCTCTCCCCTAGGCTTCACTGTTTTATCTTTGCGCTTCTTGGATGAAGCAGGCGCCGGAGCATCCGACGGCATATTATAATTGCAACGTTTCCCAAACACTAACCTAGCACAATCAAGCCTCCTCTTAATAGTGCGCTTGTTAAATCTAGCACAAGAGCGGCAACCAACAACGTCGTGCTCAGGCCCTAAACAAGGTATACACAATGTATGAAAATCCTTATGCGGTATCTGCTTCCCACAAGAAATACAGTTATTCACTTTTTCTGACATCCGCTTAAATACTGAGGCAAGAAAAACCAAAATGTTCCCAACGGGTTACTTAGCCAACTCTGTATTCGGTCTGAAACTCCGGAAAATCTCAGAACGCCAACCTGCACTCGCAAAACTGCTTCTGCATCGGACCATGCGGCAAAAGACTGAGGAAATGGCGGGTCATGCGCATTAGTACCCTGGCGTACTGGCGCCAGTCTACCATGACCGACGTCAGCCTTATACTCTGGTATTCGGGCGGACTGGGACGCGGACTATACCCAATTGTCAGGACTGCAGCAAGGGAAGACGAAGAACATCTAAAAACAAAAAACACCAACAAATGAAAACAAAAATGAAGCAGGCAACCAGGCTCCACACAAATATTTAATGAAATTAAGCTTGTTCATCCGAAAATTCAAAGGACTTCATCAGAATAACTACCAAATCTAAAATCACAGTATAAATACCCACTTCAATTAACAAAAAACCCTCCATTAAATTAACATTTCCAGGGCAACTGAAATAATCACTTCATCTTTCTCATAAAGGTTACATATAAAAAGCAAACAGTATGTATAAAACACGACTTGTTATATACAATAAAAATACACATGTAAATAGGCTGTAAACTAACCTCAGAATAATATACACAATAAAACATACAGAACACCACAACAACCCTAAACCTATAGAAAATAAGCTTCCTTTAACCGCAAGGCACTACATTAGGGACATTGCATCATTAAGACCAGGGATAACTGTGGCATTAGTTTTTATCTACCACTTCAATTCTAAAAAATCATCACTAGGGCCACCCCTCTGCCCTAAATCCACCTGGTCTATGACCACAAATCTGAATTCACATGAAGGGTTGGAATCCACATGCTTAAATAAAGCATTTTTATCATTTTTCTTCCTAATATCGTAAATATTCTGGTAAATTCTCTAAGACTCAATTTTGTTTTTCCAACGTAAAATGCACTGCAGGATTTACACAGGGCCAAGTAAACAACCCCTTTACTACCACATTGGAATTTACCCTGTAACTTAATGTTACCAAACCATTCCACACAGAATTCTTTGCCTTCAGCAACAAATGGACATTGGGAACAATGGCCACATTTGGCCATTTTTCCAACCCCAGGCTTAGTACATCATTTTCTAATAAGTTCTTAAAACACATGTCCTTCTTGTACACGATAACAGGCTTTCCCCCCACAATCTGTTTATAGTGCTCATCTACACAACATATTCTCCGTTTTTTTTCTAATGACAAAACCCAGCTCAGAAAAATTCCTATTATATGTTAAAACCAATGCTCTTTCAAAACTTTTATGCTCAGTACTTTGAGTACGATTAAGTTCAGCAACCATACTACCTCCCCCAAGTAATGCGGTGAACTGTCCTATATATCTTTTCCTGTTAACCTCTAAAAATTTACAGTTAAAAAATCATCAGGATAGCCTTTCACTCTAAACATGGAACTAAGTACTTTACATTCTTTCCTAAATTCCATGTCCTCTGATACCATCCTAACCGAAATCACAAACTGGCCATTGACCAGAGATTTTTTCTGAAGTAGAGGGTGCATACTCGAAAAATGCAACAAGGCATTAGAGTATGAAGGCTTCCTGTAGACAGTGGACTCTTACCTCCCCATCTCATAAGTCTTGCTGATGGTCACATCTATATAATTAACAGTGTCTCCTTGCACATCAAATCTAAATCTAAGAAAATGGGTAGTCTTATTAAGATAATCAGTGAATCTATGTAATTTATCCATACTGTCCTTCCATACAAAAATCAAAATAGTCAGGGTACCTACCATAGAAGGCCCAGCAGTCCATGAACTCTGAATACAGGACATAATTTATTTCTCAATGAGCAAGGACTGCACTGGCAAACATAGGGGCACAGATGGCACCCAAAGTCACCCCTGTTTTCTGCCTAAACAAATGATTTTCGAACAGAAAGTAATTATTGTGAAGGACCATTTCCATAAAAGACTTAACACTGAAGCTTTCTCATTACTGACCTAGGCATAACAGCAAAGATATTCATAAAACCAGTCCACTCCTACTTCATGATGTATCACAGAGTATAAATCCTGAACATAGAGTGTAACAAAAAAATATTCCTGGCTAAATTCAACCAACGCTACTTTTGTCAGGAAATCCCATGAATCTTTCAAAATACATTGACTGTTCTTAAATATGTCCTGAGTATGGAAATCAATAAACTTAGCCAAGCAATAAGTTTTACAGGTTTTACGTCAACTACAGGCCGTAATGGTGGATTAGTGATGCTCTTATGAAGCTTTGGGATACCAAATTTTGTGGGGGTCTTAGGAAAAGGCACTTTCACAAAATTTAACACTTCTAATGATATCTGTTCATTTAGTAACATGTCTTCTAATAGGATTTCAATATTCCTATATGCAAACGGTTTAAGGACATCTCTTCATATGCAAATGGTTTAAGGACATCTCTTCATAGGTGTCTGAAAACAGCATGGAAAGCATCCTATTAACAATCATTACACTGCATAACAACTAAGCCCCCACCTCATCACACTTCATTATTCTTAGTTGTCTATTGCTAACTATGTCCGTTAATAATGCAATTATAATTCTCCTCTGCAGTCACGTTACACTTGGTAATAAAACTAGCAGGTGAATTCAAGTAATTCCGAATTTCAAATTCATATAGTTTTTCAAACAATGTAACCATGGGGTGACTAGGGGGAATAAAAGTGCTCGGCTTCCCAACATCCAGACTTAGTATAGAAGGGCCCTCTCCTTCTGAAGGAAAAAAAAGGGCACAATTCAGTACTCGCAAAAACAATTTAAATTGCAACACCACATTGTGTACTTGGGCTTTCCTAGTAGGTACAAATGCCATACCTCTTTCAAATAAGTTAGCCCAGGAAACATCAATCTCACAAGCACTATAATTGTAAATTGTAAAATCATCCTGTTCATTGTGCACAATATTCACCATCTGCCCCTCCATGTATTCAATGCACCCCTCCTTCCCCTTGTTCCCCCCCTGAAACTGTATGTATTCATCTGTTGTTCTTGATGCACATAGGGACCCAATATTGAGTGATCCATCTGGTGGTTCCTCCTCTGGTTCTGTATCCTCGGAGACCTCCTCAGAGGGGGAAATTCCTCTAAAGGGGGGTTTATTTTTAAGAACTATCATTACTATTACTCCCATCCATTTCCAGTTCGAGACATTTCCCCTACATTATTTTCTTCATCCACTTGAACATTTGTACTAGCCCCACCATTGGGATTATTGTTAACATTTTTATTACTGCTCCATGGGGTGGGGGATAGGCAACATAGTTATTGTATTCAAAACTGTCCCTTTTTATTATCTTGATTTTTCTTTTTTGTCCCTCATAACAACAATGTCCCTCTCAATTTTACTAAGCAATTCATTGTATTCACTTATTTTAGACTCAAACAACAAATCACTTTTAATATTAGTGTCCATTCTATCAATATCAGTCAGCAATGTATCACTTCCTTACAGCAATCTTTGATTATAAGTTCTAGTAATTCGGCACCATGCCAATCAAAAAGTCTCACCAAGTCCATGTGCAGTTCTGAACCCTTGACAAGCCCTGTAGGTTATTTCTACGAGCGCAAGCCTTTAGGAATAATGTTTAAATGCAAACATTCCTTCAGATAGCTCACCTCTAGTTACAGTTTTCGGTACTTCCATAAGTTGCAGAAAAGTATAATGATGCAATGTCCTTAAGTAGTGTCTTGCGGTTAAAGGAAGCTTATTTTCTTTAGGTTTAGGGGCGGCCACGGTGGTGCAGTGGTTAGCATTGCCGCCTCACAGCAAGAGGTTCTCCGGTTCGATTCTCGGTTGGGGTGCCTTCTGTGTGGAGTCTCCATGTCCTCCCTGTGGTCGCGTGGGTTTCCTCCGGTTTACTCCCACATCCCAAAGACATGCAGTGGGTGAATTGGACACACTAAATTGGCCCTAGTTGTGCGTGTGTGCCTTCTGTGGAAGGTTGGGCACCGGGCTGGCAACTCGACACCGTAAAACTCCACTGCCAATCATGAGCAGACAGATGATCCGCTGTGGCGGCCCCTAACCGGGAAAAGCCAAAAGAAGAAGATGATTTTCTATAGGTTTAGGGTTGTGTTGTTCTGTATGTTTTACTGTATATGTTATTATTCTGAGGTTAGTTAGCATATTTACATGTGTATTTTTATTGTACATAACAAGTAGTGTTTTTATACATACTGGTTGCTTTTTTTATGTAACCTTTATGAGAAAGATGTCGTGATTATTTCAGTTAGCTGGAAATGTTAATTCAGGGGAGAGGTTTTTGTTAATTGAAGTGGGTATTTATACTGTGATTTTAGATTTGATAGTAATTCTGATGAAGTCCTTTGAATTTTCGGATGAATGCGCTTAATTATTTGTGTGGAGCCCGGTTGCCCGCTTCGTTTTGTTTTCATCTGAATGGGTGGTGGTTATGTTGTTGTGCCAACTAGAAAATTTTTTCTATTTAACAATGTATGATGTTCTAGTAGCAGACTTTCTTGCCTCCACTAGTACCTGCTGCACATCCTCAGTAAACAGGTGCCTTAAAAGGAATTTATACCCTATCATCCAGGCAGTCAGCTGAAGTCGACTGATGATGGGATGCATTCAACACCACCGTTCTTGTGAGTAGTTTCAGTGTACGCAAGCATGTGGTAATTGCACCTGGCAATTTCCAAAAGAATGGAAAGCCATGGTTGCCTTGCCCAGAAGGCAACTGTGATAACTCTAAATCTTCAGAAGTACACTAGATATTACCGTAAAGGGTGGAAAAGCATACAGAAACATTCCTTTCCGAGGAAAAGGAAAGAGATCCATCTTCCAGGACTTCTTGCATTGAGACTTGGAACAGAATCTTACAAGTTGATTTTGCTTCCTGTCTGAACAGATTTCTGCTTGAGGAATGCCCAACAAATGGATCAAATCTTGAAGACATCCTGATCTAGTTACCATTTGTGAGGGTCTGCCCTGGTCCTGCTCAGCTTTGTCTGCCACACAATTTTGGTCAGACAGAATGTACGATGCCTATAGAGCAACACTGTGCTGTGAAGCTATATCCCATGTAAACACAGATAGTCTCCAAAGGGGATACAGCCTGGCTCCCCCTTGCTTGATGTACCACAACTGTTGTACTGTACTGTCAGTAACCAAATGAAGAGGTCCTAGGGACCAAAGATGGTTAACAGAGTTGACTGCCTTGATCAGGGCAAGCATCTCCTTGACATTTATTTGCTTGCATCTGTTGGTATTGCACACTCCTTGCAATTCTATCCCTTCTGAAACTGCTCCCCAAGCAAAGTTAGAAGCGACTGTGGAGACTGACTGCTTTGAAGCAGGGAGGGAAAAGGGGAGACCTTATTACTATCTGATTTCCACATCCCTTATGATTACCCAATTTCCAAACGTCCTCCCTCCCCTCTTTCATTGCAACTAACTGCTGTATAAGCTACTTATGTACTCTTCCTACCCATTGTTCTGTAAAGATCCAGGAAACTAAGCGCCCACCCAACAAACCAGTATTGCTCGAATAAACCTACTTTACTACATACTACCTCCTGTTCATTTTCCTGGAGCTTAGCAAAGCTTGTAGTCTTAGCCTGCATTTCAGAAGTTTTATTTTTGTATCCACTGCCATCCAAAGTATAGGACATTCAATTGCTAAATCGCACTTAAGTTATTTTGAATTATTACTTGTTTCCTGCTTGTGTGTGTGCATTTCACTAAAAAATTGCTCTTCCTCTTACTGGTACTGTCTTGAAATTACCCTCAGCAAGGCTTTCTAGCAAGTTGTTTAGTTTATGTTAACACTGCACTTGTGGGCATCTATTACAGTGTTTTTACATCAGGAAAACTGTGTTTATTCTTCTTGTGGAAAGAGGTGTTTGCCTGGTCCATCTCTCTTGGGAGATACACAAATGGACTCAGTATAGTCATTTTATTGGCCAGAGGGCTCATTCAGTTTTCTGTACTTTCTGTGCCTCTCTAAATTTTGCATGGTTGTGCGGGTTAGCAGAGCACTGTACAGTAGCAAACACCTAGAAAGCAAATTTTCTCTGGAGAATGGTCCATAAAAATGTAACCAGTAAAGCAGTAAAATAGTGCAAATACCTTGGGTGCTGACAAGCTTATAGCAGCTAGTTGGGCATCTAGTAGCTATACCTAAAAGATCTAGTAGAATTCAATACTGTGCAACCATTAAAGTCAGTAGAATTTAGTAGTGTTTAGCATAATCTGCCCCAATAAAGCACCCTTAAAGACAACTAACACCAACACACCACCCCCTTCTAAACTCACAAATCAAAGGACTAGACAGTATGGATACACAATTTCCCAACTTCTTTGTAGCCAGCTTGGTGGATATTGGCATCTGGAGACAGTGCAGCAACTGTCTCGTGTTTACTAACGACCACTTAATCCTTTAGGAATCAGACACAGTATGCAAGAGTTGTATTTAAACAATGACACTGGAGGCTAAACTCTTGAATACCAATCCACTTCAGGTTGTCAAAACCACACACACACAAAACAATGTATGCTGAAGCACTTAAAAATCAATCTTCTTAAACAGCAAAGATCATCCTCCATTGTCAAAGCTATGCCTCAGCAAGTCCAGACAAACATAAAAAAAAAAAAAAAAAACAACTAACACCACAACTACTGTCACTCACAGTGGATCCCCAAGATATACCAATATCTCCTTGTGCAGCTTGGTTAGAGGGGGTAATACTTAGTTGCTTACCTGCAGACAGGATCTGCTAAATGAAACATGCACTCAGTCATTACGCCACAGGTACCAGTATGATTCCATCATACTCTGTGTGAGTGTAAATGACCAGAGATGCACCTCCATGGACAACAGAGAGAGAAATTATGAAGCTTTCAGACTGTGTCTCAGGCTAGTATGAGCTGAGCACTGAGCAGCATATTACCATAACCGACAATGAAGCCACAATATGAGTAAAACATGACAAGAGTTAAACAAACGGCAGTCTTTCTGGTGTCATTCTAAGGGGATCCAACATTTATTAGCTTGGGAGAACACTGTTAACAGACCACGTTGCTTTGCCAAGAATGGCCTTCACTTGTCCCCTCCAGGCTTTCGAATACTGGCTAAAACTTTATCCAGCCCATAGTGCCTTTTTTTGGTTAATGTCAAATTGATAAACCTAGCAACATAGGAAAACCAACTCAACAGAAAGTACAGTTGTGTACACATACCATAAGTGTAGATGTTAGAGTGTACTCACTGTTGCAGTCATCACATTTGGGTTATCCTTGCCAGGGTAGCCCTCGGCCAGCCCTAATACTAGAGGCTTAGTATTTCTGCATCAGTTGCTGTCGCTTCAAGACTGACATCAAGTCGGCAGTAGTATAAAGTAAGGCAGCTGACGCCATTATGTCAGTTTTTCTTGCCCTAACCTGTCAGTAGCCCCCAAGTAGGAGCCAGCTTCTGGTGGAAGAACCCCACCAGTAGAAAGTAAATACCAATATGTCCCTTGTACAAAAAGAGAAGAAAAAAGGGGGATGGAGGGAGGGAAACAAAGACTGCAAGTGTGAATACACTAAAATCTACATTTATGGTAAGTGTACACAAAGTACAGTTGTGTACACGTAACAAATGCAGATGTTCGAGTGTATTCACTGTTGCAGTCATCACATTTGGGTTATCTGCTTGCAGTAGCCCTCAGTCGGCCTGATTAACAAAGTCTTGGGTCCTGTGTCGGTTGCCATCTCTTCTTCATGGACGTCAGGTCGCCAGGGGTATAAAACATGCAGCCGACGCCATTACATCAGTTTTTCTTGTCCCAGATGTCAGGTGCCGGCCTAATGGGAAGCAATTAAACATATAAAAATACAAGGTTATACCCTCCAACAAAAAAGCAAACACACCAAAAAGCTTTTAAGCATAGTAAAGGAGAGTAGAGGTATAGCCAAAAGAAGTCAGAGAAGTCAGAGGGCTGGAGGGAGGGTAACCAGGACTGCAACAGTGAATACACTCGAACATCTACATTTACAGTAAGTGTACACAACTGCACTATGTTCTTCATGTTTCACTGTTGCAGTCATCACATTTGGGTAGATTCCCAAATCTAGTGATGGGAGGAAGAATTTAGATAGCATTAGGACGAGCTATAAGGCCCTGCAAGACTGCAGTGGCAAAGCCAGCTCTGGACATAGAAAATTGGCAAATGGTAATGCTTGGTGAAAGTAAGTACAGAACTCCAGGTAGCAGCTTGTAAGATGTCCCTGGTAGGGACGCCTCTGAGAAAGGCTGTAGAGGTAGATGCAGCCCTGGTCGAGTGGGGTCTGATCCCCTGTGGGATAGGTTTTCCATGGTGCTTATAGCAGAAATGAATGCAATGGCCTATAAATGGTTTGCTTTGAAATAGCCTTCCCCTCTGTCCCTGCAGCAAATGCCACCTAAAGTTGTTCAGATTTCTTTTGAGGTTTAGTCCTGTCCAAGTAGAATCTAAGTTGTCTGTGCACATCTAAGGAGTGCAGTATCCGTTCCCCTTTGTTCTGTGGATTAGGAAAGAAGGTTGGCAAAAGGATGGACTGATTAAGAGCCACACTGGATATCACCTTGGGCATGAAGGAGGGATTGATTCTGAGGGACAGCCTGTCCGCACAAAAGATGATGAAAGGTTCCACTGCCATAAGGGCCTGCAATTCAGATACCCTTCTAGCTGAAGTGATTGCAAAAAGTAAAACTGTTTTCCAAGAAATAAATTTTAAATCTGCAGTAGCAGCTGGCTCGAAAGGAGGGACAGTGAGTTTCTCCAATACAAAGTTAAGGTCCCAGGCTGGAGTTGGAGCTCTGCTGGGTGGTCTTAAATTTTTGGCTCCTCTGAGGAACTGCTTGAGCAGTGGATGAGAGAAGAGGGGAGGTTTTGTGTTATAATGAGCTGAAATGGCTGAGGCGTGAATTTTGATGGAGGACAAAGAGAGGCCCTTGTGAAACATCTCAGTTAAGTATTGTAAAATCTGAGATAAATTGGGCGTTGCTGTGCTCGTCTCTTGAGACTGGTTCCAGGCACAGAATCTTTTCCATTTTTCAGCATAAAAGATTTTCTAGTACTTGGCCTCCCTGCCTCTAAAATGATATCCATCACTGGTTTACTTTGGGATGGTAAAGGAGAGATTAGGAAATTAGCCAGGCTGCTAGGTTCAGAGTTTGAAGCTGAGGGTGCAGAATCTATCTAGTTCTCCTGCTGAGACAGGGTAGGAGTCTGAGGCAGGTGCCATGGGGCCAACAGTGACACAATGTGCAAGAGGGGGTACTACCAGTGTTGGCATGGCCAGTCTGGTGCAATCAAAATCGTCCTTGGTTTGTCTTGTTTGATCTTTAGTAGTACTTTGGAGAGCAGAGGCAGAGGAGAAAAAGGCATAAACTGATAGGTTTTTCCAGCTGAAGGACAGAGCATCCACTTTCCATGCTTGTTTGTGGGGAGTCCTTGTGCAAAATTTGTCCAATTGATAGTTCTGGGGGGAAGCAAATCGGTTTGTATCTCGGCTCCCCCATTTGCTTGTCAACATGTTGAAAATCCTTGGTTCCAGTTTCCACTCGTGTGGGTCCATGAGGTTTCTGCTTAGTCCGTCTGCCAGTGTATTTAGTTTTCCTGGCAGGAATTGAGCTTGTAGATGCACTTGGTAGCTCAAGGCTGCGTTCCACAAAGCCATGGCTAGTCTGCAGGGGGGGGTAAGAATGGATACCCCCCTGCTTGATTATGTACCACATAAAGTACAGTTGTGTACCTACCATAAATGTAGATGTTAGAGTGTATTCACTGTTGCAGTCATTACTCTTGGGTTATCCTGCTGGCAGGCTACCTGCAGTCGGCCTGAACTCCAAAGTCCTGGTCCGGCATCGGTTGCTGTCGCCTCTTCCCTGACGTCAGTGCGCCAGGGGTATAAAAGATGCAGCCAACACCATTTTCTTCAGGTTTTCTTGCCCCATATGTCAGGTGCACCCACAAGGGTAGGCTAAAAAATTATGCCAATAAAAAAGCATGCACTAAAATAAAACATATTCTTCATCTACAAGCAAATACACCACATAGGTTGTATAGTATAGAGAAGTGCAGATAAGTCCCAGCAACGAAAAGGGGGCTGGTGGGTGGGTAACCTGGACTGCAACAGTGAATACACTCGAACATCTACATTTATGGTAGGGTACACAACTGTACTATGTTCATCGTGTTTCACTGTTGCAGTCATTACTCTTGGGTTGAATCCCAAAGCTGAGGTTGGGTGGCTGGGCCTAAACAGAATTAGGAGTGGCTATGAAGCCCTGCAGAACTGCAGTGGCAAAGCCTGCTCTGGAATTAGAGTAAAGAGGTAAGTGGTAGTGCTTTGTAAAAGTGTGCACTGAAGTCCAAGTTGCAGCCTCCAAAATGACCTTAGTTGGTACACTCTGAGGAAGGCTGCTGAAGTAGCTGCTGCTCTGGTTGAGTGTGGCCTGATGCCTTTAGGCACTGATTTGCCATGTTGAGAATAGCAGAAATGAATGCAGTCGGCTATCCATTTGGAAATTGTCTGCTTTGAGATTGCTTTTCCTTGAGATCCTGCAGCATATGCCACTAAGAGTTGCTCAGATTTTCTGAAAGCTTTAGTTTTGTCCAAGTAGAAGCGTAGCTGTCTGTATATGTCCAAAGAATGTAGAAGTCTCTCCCCCTTATTCTGTAGGTTCGGATAAAAGGTAAGCAAATGAACTGTTTGATTAAGAGCCACATTGGACACTACCTTAGGCATAAATGTTGGGTTTATCCTCAGAGAAACCCTGTCCATATGGAAAATTATAAAAGATTCAACCGCCATTAGTGCCTGTAACTCTGAGACTCTTCTCGCTGAAGTTATTGCTAAGAGCAGAGCTGTTTTCCATGATAAGAATTTTATCTCAGCTGTATTAGCTAGCTCAAAAGGAGGCAGTGTGAGTTTTTCCAAGACAAAATTGAGGTCCCATGCAGGTATTGGTGCTCTTCTTGGGGGTCTTATGTTCTTGGCCCCTCTGAGGTACTGCCTTGGTAGTGGATGTGAAAATATAGGTGGGTCCGTATTGTAATGAGCTGAAATGGCAGAGGCATGACTTTTAATCGATGAAAAGGATAGGCCTTTGTCCAACATCTCAGTTAAGTATTGTAAAATCTGAGGAATCTTTGGAACAAGCATGTCAATGCCTTGTGCCTGGTTCCAAGCACAGAATCTCTTCCACTTTTCTGCATATGATTTTCTGGTGCTGGGCCTCCTGGCCTCCAGAATAACATCCATAACTGCTTTGGAGAGAGGTGTGTTCTGAATGGTTACATTATCTGCCATACAGCAAGATTTAGGGATTCGAGTTGGCTGTGCAGTATCGGATTGTTCTGTTGGGTCAGTAAATGAGGAATTTGAGGCAATGTCCAGGCTGGGCCTTGAGACAAGCTCTTTAGGACTGGGTACCAGTGCTGGCGTGGCCAGTCTGGGGCAATCAGGATCATTTTTGGCCTCTCTTGTCTGACCTTTAGGAGTACCTTGGGGAGGAGAGGTAGTGGAGGAAAGGCATATACTGTAAGCCTTTTCCAGCTGAATGATAGAGCCTCCACTTTCCATGCTAGCTTGTGATAAGTCCTTGTGCAGAATCTCTGTAGTTGGCAGTTGTGAGGGGAGGCAAATAGATCTATGTCTTAGCGTCCCCATTTCCTTGTTATTATGCTGAAGATTTGTGGATCTAGTTTCCACTCATGAGGATCCATAAGGTTTCTGCTTAGTTCCTCTGCCAGAGTATTTGTCTTTTCTGGCAGGAATTGAGCTTGCAGGTGTACTTGATAAGTCAGTGCTGTGTTCCACAAAAGCATGGCTTGTCTGCAAAGGGGATAGGAATGTGTGCCTCCCTGCTTGTTTATGTACCACATGCCTGTAATATTGTCCGTCTTTATCAGCAGTTGTCCTGGATGAAGGAGATCCTTGAAAGCTGTCAGTGCATTTTGTATAGCCAGCATTTCTTTTAGATTGATATGAAGATGCATTTGGCTTGTGGGCCATGTGCCCCGAATACATTTTCCTGCCATGTGGGCCCCCCCAGGCATAATCTGACGCATCTGTTATTATTGTCTGTCTGGCAGTGGGTAAAGTGAAAGGCTGTCCCTTGTTGTGGTGACAGGCCTGAGCCCACCATCGAAACTCCTGTTGCAGGCAGGGAATGAGTGCAATTGATTTTTCCAGGTTGTGGCAATGTCGAGTCCAAACACTTTTTAGATACCATTGTAGTTTCCTCATATACAGTCTTGCATATGGAATTAACAGAATGCAGGATGCCATGAAGCCCAAAGCCTGCAGAAATTTTCTTGCAGATAACTGGGTTTTTGGTGCCAACATTTCGAAGTAAGAAGTCAGTTGCCTTTGTTTGTCTGGCGTGAGATAAGCCATCTGGGCAGTTATATTTAAGCTTGCACCCAGGAATATTATCTCTTGAGAGGATACTAGTTTTGATTTCTTTTTGTTTACTGTGTACCCTAGGCAAATTAGTAATCTTTTTACAAACGCCAGACGTTTTAGTAAAATGCCCTTGTTCTCTGCTTGAATGAGGCAGTCGTCCAAGTAGGGATATATTTGAATTCCTCTGTCTGCAAAAAGCAATTACTGGTGCCAGGCATTTTGTGAAGACCCTGGGCGCAGTAGATAAGCCAAAGGGCAGTGCAGAGAATTGGTAGCGTACTGATCCAGCTATGAATCTGAGGTATCTTCTGCAAGATTTATTAAACCACCAAACAGGAAGAATAGTCCAAGAAACGACTCAGCCAGTATATCCAAGAAAATTTATTTTATAATACCAACAATTGATGTTCTCCAGTGCCTCGGCATAAGCCTTTTAACAGAGTATAACAAAACCCATCTTCTGGAAGATTGTCTGATTGGGACATGCAGGCATGCCTCCTTTAGGTCCAAAGTTACAAGCCAAGCCTTCTTGCCCAGCATGGGCAGAAGCTGCTGCAGAGTCAACATTTTGAATTTTGGAACATCCAGAAAAGTGATTCTGACAGGTCCAGTATTGGTCTCCAGGCTTTGTCCTTTCTGGGTACCAGGAAAAGTCGTGAGTAAAATCCTTGTCCCTGCTCCTGTTGTGGTACTCGCCGAATGGCCCCCATGTCCATGAGGGATGAAACTTGCTTTTGTGCCTCTGCCCACTGACTGTGTGGCAGGGCATGCCTCTTGCCTTTGGCAGGGTGTGAAAGTGGAACCTGTAGCCCTGAAACACTATATTCAAGACCCATCTGTCCTGTGTGATCATGTGTCAGTTTTCCCCGCAAGGGAACTTGTAAAAGGTAAGTGCTTGGTACTGGTAGAAGAAAGTCATTGGGACTGTTTCCTATAAGGTTGAGATTTGTCTTCTCTGCTTTTGGAGGTAGAAGCACCCCATTGCTTAGGCCTGTATGAGCCTTGGGGCTGGGATCTGCCTCTAGGGTGTCTGTACCTGCCTCTTTGTGGCTTGTCTGACACTGGAAAGGATCAATTTTTTGAAGGCCAGTTCCTGCTAAATCTAGGTGGCTGTACATGTTAAGAAATCCTTTACTGTCTGCATAGATTTCGCTTTATCCTCCATTTTCTTCAACACCTCTTCTGCCTTAACACCAAACAAAGTATTATGCTGTAATGGAGCATCTAATAATTTTGCTTTAACATGATCAGGCAGATTCTGTTCCTTTAACCAAGCATGCCTCCTAATCACAGAACCCATTACAGCGGCCCTACAAGAGGCATCCAGAGAATCAAAACCACATTGCAAAGTATGTTTTCCCACTTGTTCAGCTGCATGCAATAAATCCTGTATTTCCTTCTTTTCAGGACATTCAGAGTTAGCCAACATCTTCTGTTTTAATAGTGACATTAGGTATTGCTGATATTTAAGCATATGAAATTGACAATTTAAGGCCCTTACAGCCAAAGTAGCAGAAGTGTAAACTTGTTTCCCCCATCTGTCCAGTGCCCTTGAATCCCTTTCAGAGGGGACAGGGTTTTTAGCAGTGGAAGCTTTGACTCCCTTAGGACCCCGAGATATGGTTTATAGGTCAGCAGCAGGGTTTTTATAAAGAAATTTATGGGAATCTGGTACTCTGTAGTATCTGTCGGGCTTAACTGGTGCAGGGGGTATAGAGTCTGGAGACAGGCCGGACTCTGAAAAAACATCATCTACAATGTCCAGAACAGGGGGAATAGCAAGGGGCCTGTGCTAAGTAAAAGAAAGTCTCTGAGCCTTTTCTTAGATTCTGAGTGATCCTGGCTCTCCCAATGAAAGTGCTCCCTCATGGTATGCAGGGTTTCCCCAAAGAAGAAATCTTCTGGAGGAGAAGCTGAAGGAACAGATTCTTCAGCATCAGAATCTTCATAGGGAGGAAGAGAGTATTCCCGACCAGAGGGAATCAGAGGAAATGGAAACCTGATCTGAAGATTCATATTCTGTCTCTTGCCTAGGCCTCTTATCAGAAGGGGGGATGGGAACCCCTGATCAAGGTAATAAGGTCTTCGGCCATTTTGAGCATTTGTTTTTTAGGCATGGAAGCCTGTCCTGGAGAATGCTGTACTTGTTTCTTTGTCTTTAGAGCTGCTTTAGTCTTTGGCTTGGAAACTGAAGATGGCTTTACATATAACTGAGTTGGTCTGAAAACACCCTCAGAAGCCGATGTCTGCACAGCGTCTCCGGCCCCATCTGAGGGAATAGTTTCCGAGGGTCCAATACCTTGAGTTTCCAGAGACCAGTCGGCTCCACGTGGGAGTCTGAAGCGGCCTGTGGCTCTGAGGTGGCGGGCATCAGGGGCTGCGAAAGCGCCTCACTGAGAACTGGCGAACCGACGACTAGCTTAGCGGAAGCCTCATCGTCGGTTTTGGACCTCGGATGCCTGTCCTTGTCTTTATCCTTGCGTTTTTTTAGAAATTCCGGTCGGGTGCTCCGACGGCATAGTATGATTGAATCTTCGGCCGAAGTAATGAAAGGCAAAATCGTACCGACGCTTTATAGTGCGTTGGTTAAATCAAGCACAAAACCGACAACTAGCAACGTCATGGTCAGAGCCTAGGCAAGGAATACAGTAAGAGTGAAAATCCTTATGAGGTATTTGCTTCCCACAAGAAATACAATTGTTAACTTTTTCTGACATCGGTCTGGAGCAAGATAAAAAGTGTCCCCAATGGGGTACTTAGCTTTAATGAAGACTTCTCAGGAGTCGGCCGACCGGCACTTGCCAACGGCTTTTGCTTCGGACACCGGGCGGCAAGAAAGACTGAAGAAAATTGCGTCTGCTGCATCTTTTATACCCCTGGCGCACTGACTTCAGGGAAGAGGCAACAGCAACCGACGCCGGACCAGGACTTTGGAATTCAAGTCAACTGCGGGTAGCCTGCCAGCAGGATAACCCAAGAGAAATGACTACAACAGTGAAACACGATGAACATCAGTGGTGTTCTCTGTCTTTACATGTAATTGTCCTGGAAGAATGTGGTCCTTGAAGGCTGTCAGAGCATTCTGTACAGTTAACAGTTCTTTTTGATTGATATGCAGGTGCATCTGACTTGGGATCCATTTGCCCTGAATGCACTTCCCTGCCAGGTGAGCCCTCCATGCACAGTCTGATGCTTCTGTTAGGGTTTGGGCGGCAGGGGGTAGTGTGAATGGTAGTCCCTTGTTTTGGTGGCAGGCCTCTGCCCAACAAAGGAACTCTAGGCATAGGCAAGGTACGACAGGAATCATTGCTTCTAGATCCTGAGAATGTTGACACCATAGGCTTTTTAGATACCACTGTAGCTTCCTCATATGCAGTCTTGCATATGGAATTAGAAGAATGCAGGAGGCCATGAACCCCAAAGGCTTGCACCATTTGCCTTGCAGATAGCAGGGTTTTTGTGGCCACTTGTTTGAAGTAGGTTGTCAAATGAATGTTTCTCCGGTGTGAGGAAAGCCATCTGGGAAGTTGTATTCAAGCTTGCTCCCAGGAATATAATTTGTTGACAGGGTACCAGGTGTGATTTTTTTTAATTTATGGTGTACTGCAGACAAGTTAGTACCCTTGGTACAAAGGCCAGAAGATTCAAAGATATGTCCTGGCTTTCTGCCTGAATTAGGCAATCGTCCAGGTATGGGTATTATTGAATATTTCTTTGCCTGCAAAATGCAATGACTGGAGCAAGACACTTTGTGAATACCCTGGGCGCAGTAGATAAGCCAAAAGGCAGTGCAGAGAAAGTGCAGTTGTGTACACTTACCATAAATGTAGATGTTCGAGTGTATTCACTGTTGCAGTCATTACATTTGGGTAATCTGCTAGCAGGTTGCCCTCAGTCGGCCTGAATAACAAATTCTTGGGTCCTGCGTCGGTTGCTGTCTCCTCTTCCATGACGTCAAGTCGTCAGGGGTATAAAACATGCTGCCGACATCATTTTATTCAGTTTTTCTTGCCCCAGAAGTCAGATGCCTCCCAAATGGGGAGCAAAAACATATATATATATATATATATATATATATATATATATATATATACATATATATATATTATATATATATAAAAATAAACAAAAATATATGTAAATGCACTTTTAGCAACATAAACTTTACCTTCATCTAACAGCAAATACACCACAAAGGCTTTAGTATACAGCGAAGGAAAGAAAAGGGTGATGGCGGGTGAATAACCCAGACTGCAACAGTGAATACACTCGAACATCTACATTTATGTTAAGTGTACACAACAGTACTATGTTCTTAGTGTTTCACTGTTGCAGTCATTACATTTGGGTAGAATCCCAAAGCTATGGATAGGAGGATGGAACTAAACAGCATTAGGAGCGGCTATAAGGCCCTGCAGAACTGCAGTGGCAAAGCCTACCCTGGATTTGGAGAAGAGCGGCAAATGATAATGCTTTGTGGGCAAATGATAATGCTTTGTGAAGGCATGAACAGAGCTCCAAGTAGCAGCCTCTAGAATGTCTTTGGTTGGAACCCCTCTGAGAAAAGCTGCTGAGGTAGAGGCAGCACTTGTGGAATGAGACCTGATCCCCTTGGGCACAGGTTTACCATGGTGCAAGTAGCAGAAACGAATGCAGTGGCTTATCCACTTAGAAATAGTCTGCTTTGCTATAGCCTTCCCCTCTGAACCTGCGGCAAATGCTACCAGTAGTGCTCAGACTTTCTTAGAGATTTGGTCCTGTTTAAGTAGAATCTTATTCGTCTGTGTACATCCAATGAATGCATAATCCGCTCCCCCTTGTTCTGCGGATTTGGGTAAAAAGTTGGCAGGTGAATTGTCTGGTTAAGAGTCACACTGGATACCACTTTAGGCATAAAAAAAGGATTGGTCCTGAGGGACACCCTGTCCGGGTAAAAAATAATAAAAGGCTCCACAGCCATTAAAGCCTGTAGTTCTGAAACCCTTCTTGCTGAAGTGACTGCCAGGAGGAAAGCCGTTTTCCAATACAGAAATTTTATATCCACAGTAGCTGCTGGTTCAAAAGGAGGCAGGGTGAGTTTTTCCAGCACAAAATTGAGGTCCCATGCAGGAGTTGGTGATCTCCTGGGAGGCATTAAATTTTTGGCTCCTCTAAGATACATACTCCTTAGAAGTGGGTACCGGTGTTGACGAGGCCAGTCCGGAGCAACTAGGATCATTCTTGTTTTTTCCTGTCTGACTTTTAGCAAGACCTTGGAGAAAAGAGGCAGAGGGGAAAAAGGCATAGGCTGATAGGGCATCCACTTTCCATGCTTTTTTGTGAGGAGGAGTTGTGCAAAATTTGTCCAACTGATAATTTTGGGGAGAGGCAAATAGATAGATCTATGTCATTTCTGTGTTAACATGCTGAAGATTTGTGGGTCCAGTTTCCATTTGTGCGGGTCCATAAGATTTCTGCTTAGGTCGTCTGCCAGAGTATTTAGTTTTCCTGGCAGGAACTGAGCTTGAAGATGTACTTGGTAAGTCAAGGCTGTGTTCCACAATGCCATGGCTAGTCTGCAAAGGGGGTAGGAATGTGTACCCCCCCCCCCGCTTGTTTATGTACCACATAACCGTTGTGTTGTCCACCTTTATCAGTAGTTGTCCTGGATGAAGGAAGTCCTTGAAGGCTGTCAGAGCATTCTGAACAGCCAGCATCTCTTTCTGGTTGATATGCAGACACATTTGTTTTGGGCTCCATATGCCCTGAATGCATCTCCCCTCCAGGTGGGCCCCCCCAAGCATAGTCTGATGCGTCTGTAGTTAGGGTTTGGGTGGCAGGGGGTAGAGTGAATGACAGTCTCTTGTTTTGGTGACATGTCTCTGCCCACCAAAGAAACTCCTGTTGTAGGCAGGGAATGAGAGGAATCATGGTTTCCAGACTGACACCGTTGGCTCCATAAACTTTTTAGGTACCATTTAAGTTTCCTCATATGCAGTCTCGCATACAGAATTAGTAGAATGCAGGATGCCATAAACCCCAAAGCCTGCAGAATTTGTCTTGCAGATAACTGGGTTTTTGTTGCCATTTGTTTGAAATATATTGTCAGTTGCCTTTGTTTGTCTGGCGTAAAGTAAGCCATCTGGGCAGTTGTATTCAAGCTTGCACCCAGGAATGTAATTATTTGAGAGGGTACCAGTTGGGATTTCTTTTCATTTATTGTGTACCCTAGGCATATTAGAAGCATTTTTACAAACGCCAGATGTTGAAGAAGAGTATCCTTGTCCTCTGCTTGAAAGAGACAATCGTCCAGATAAGTATAAATTCATATGCTTCTTTGTATGCAGAATGCAATTACTGGTGCCAGACACTTTGTAAAGACCCTGGGCGCAGTAGATAAGTCAAAGGTCAGTGCAGAGAATTGGTAATGCAAAAAACCTGCCTTGAAGCGGAGGTATCTTCTGCATGATTTCCTTATTGGGATATGCAGGTACGCCTCTTTTAAGTGTAGAGTCACTAACCAAGCGTTCCTGCCTAGCATAGGCAGTAGCTGTTGTAAAGTCAGCATTTTGAATTTTGGAATATCCAGGTACTTGTTCAAAATCGATAAGTCCAGTAATTGGACACCAAGAATTGTCTTTTCTGGGTACCAGGAAAAGTCATGAATAAAAACATTGTCCTTTTTCCTTTTCTGGTACTGGCTGAATAGCCCCCATATCCATGAGGGACATAACTTGTTTCTGAGCCTCTGCCCACTGATTTTGTGGCAGATCTGGCCATCCATTTGGAATTGGCAAAGTATGGAAATGAAATCTGTACCCCTGGGATACTATGTTGAATACCCACTTGTCCTGGGATATTAACTGCCAATTTTTGAGCAAGAAGTGCTAGTTTTCCCCCCCAAAGGGGCTGCCAAAGGATAAGTGCTTGGTGATGGTAGAGAAAAGTCATTGAGACTGCTTACTACAGGGTTGTGCTTTGTTTCCTCCAGATTTGGAGGTGGAGGCACCCCATTGCTTTGACCTGTAAGAACCCTGTGATTGATATCTAGAGCCTTTTGAGCACCTGGATTTGCCTTGAGTGGCTCTTTTGGATACAGGAAAGGACCAATTTTTAGTAGGCCAGTGCCTACTAAACCTGGGTGGCTGCACTTGCAAGAATTTTTTTACAGTTTGCATAGATTTCGCTTCATCTTCCATTTTCTTTAAAACCTCTTCTGCATTTTCTTTAAAACCTCTTCTGCCTTATTGCCAAACAGAGTATCATGCTGCAAGGGGGCATCCAACAATTTAGCTTTAACATGATCAGGCCGATTTTGCTCCTTGAGCCAGGCATGCCTTCTAATCACAGATCCAGTAACTGCGGCCCTGCAAGAGGCCTCCAAGGAATCAAAACCACATTGCAAAGTATGCTTTCCAACTTGTTCTGCTGAATGCAATAATTCCTGTAACTCATTTTCCACACAATCAGAAATCAACATAATTTTCTGTTTCAGTAAGCCCATAAAGTACAGTTTTGTACCTACCATAAATGTAGATGTCCGAACTGGATAGCATCTGCAGTCATAACAACTGGGTTGTCCTGTCGTCAGGCAGCCCTTCAGTCGGCCGGATTCCAAAGTCGGGTCCGCTTCGCTGATGTCGCACTTCACCCGACGTCATCTCTGTTGGTCTTCGGGTATAAAAGCATCAGCCGACGCCATTTTCCTCAGTGTTTCTTGCCCCAGATGCCAGTAGCCCTCTTGAAGGCTAAAATTTGGATAGATGCCAATGTTTCCAAAAAGATAGAGGTAAACACAACAATAAGCATGTATGTACATATATACAAACAAATACACCATAAAAGACTCCCCCCCCCCCCACCAGCTAGCTATTAGGAGGGTAAACACCCTAGGAGTACCACAGAGGGGAAGGAGGGAGGGTAATCCTGACTGCAGATGCTATCCAGTTCGGACATCTACATTTATGGTAGGTACAAAACTGTACTATGTCCTTCATGGATGCATCTGCAGTCATAACAACTGGGTAGAATACCATAGCCAACTAGGGGAGGAGGATAACAGTAGATTATGGTGTGTTTAGGATCCCTTGCAGTACAGCAGTGGCAAACCCTGCTCGGGATCTGGAATATAGAGGCAAATTATAATGCTTGGCAAATGTATGCATGGAGGTCCAAGTAGCCGCCTCAATAATGTCTTTGGTTGCCACTCCTCGTAAGAAGGCTGTGGTAGTGGCTGTTGCCCTTGTAGAATGAGGTCTAATGTTCTGTGGAATTGGTTTTCCATGGAAGGAGTAACAGAATCGTATGCAATTTCCTATCCATTTGGAGATTGTCTGTTTGGAAATAGCTTTTCCTTCCCTTCCTGTTGCATAGGCTACAAAAAGTTGGTCAGTCTTTCTGCTATTTTTTGTTCTGTCCAAGTAGTAGCGTAGCTGTCTATGTACATCCAAGGTATGCAGTATTCTTTCCCCTCGGTTTTGTGGGTTGGGAAAGAAGGTAGGTAGGTGGATTGCCTGGTTTAAAGACACTCTGGATACCACCTTGGGCATAAATGTAGGATTAGTCCTCATGGACACTCTATCTTGGTGGAAGATTAGGAAGGGTTGCACTGCCATTAAGGCCTGTAGTTCTGAAACCCTCCTTGCTGAAGTAATTGCCAGTAGGAAAGCAGTTTTCCATGACAGGTGTTGTAGGTCTGCTGTTGCTGCTGGTTCAAAGGGTGATAGTGTCAACTTTTCTAGCACAAAGTTTAAGTCCCGAGCTGGTAATGGTGGTTTCCTTGGAGGTTTTACATTCTTGATTCCTCTGAGGAACTGCCTGAGCAAAGGGTGCGAAAAAACAGGTGGATCAAAGCTGTATTCTGCTGAAATAGCTGATGCATGTATCTTGATGGAGGAGTAGGACAGGCCTGAATGAAGAAGTTCGCCAGATACTCCAGAATGTTAGGCATATCTATGTTTGACACATCTTTTCCTCTTTCCGTACTCCAAATGACAAACCTTTTCCATTTTCCAGCATAGTTCCTTCTTGTTGAAGGTCTGCGTGCTTCAAGAATAATGTCTTTAACTCTTTGGGAAAGTTCTGGATTAGCTGCTGCTATGTGATGTTCCATGCAGTCAGTTGCAACGTTTTTAGGTTTGGATGTATGATGCTGTAGTTGTTCTGAGTTAACATCAAAGGCATCAGGGGTATTGGCCACATATTGTTCCGAGACATGCTCCTCAGCAGTGTGTACCAGTGTTGTCTTGGCCAGTTTGGAGCTATCAGGATTATCCTTGGACGTTCTTCCTTGATTTTTAGTAGTACCTTGTGTATCAAAGGAAGAGGTGGGAATGCATATGCTGTTAGGCCTTTCCAGCTGAAGGAGAGCGAATCCACTTTCCATGCTAGTGGGTGGAATGTCCTTGTGCAGAATTTTTTGAGCTGGTGATTGAGAGGTGATGCGAATAGATCTATCTGAGGCATTCCCCATTTCTTTGAGATGGTCTTGAAGATATCCGGGTGCAGCTTCCATTCATGGGCATCCGATGTGATTCTGCTTAATATGTCTGCTAGAGTATTTTCTTTTCCCGGTACAAATATTGCCTGTAACTGGATGTTGTAGCTGAGTGCCAGGGTCCACAGCTCCAAGGTCATTCTGCATAGGGGGTATGAATGAGTGCCTCCCTGTTTGTTGATGTACCACATGACTGTGGTGTTGTCTGTCCTTATCATCAACTGGCCCTCTTTGAGAAATGGTTTGAACTTTTGGATTGCCAGTTTTACTGCCAGCATTTCTTTTAGGTTGATGTGCAGGTGAAGTTGATCCTGTGTCCACAATCCTTGCACGCATTTGTCCAGCATGTGGGCCCCCCATCCTAGGTCTGAAGCGTCTGTTGTGATGATCTGGCTTGCTTGACATCTGCGAAAGGGTAGGCCTGGGTTTGACTGGCATGCCTGAGCCCACCATAGGAACTCCTGTTTTAAGCATGGAATTAGTGGGATTTCTGTTTCTAGGCTGTGTCTGTGTTGGGACCATAAATTCTTTAGGTACCACTGTAGTTTTCTCATATGTAGTCTGGCAAATGGGACCAAGATTATGCATGATGCCATGAAGCCCAAGGCCTGCAGTACTTTTCTTGCTGTTAACTTGTTCAGTTTTGTTAGTGCCAAGAAGTAAAGAGGAAGTTCTTTTGTTTTCTGTAGCCAGGAATGCCATTTGTTTTACTGTGTCCAATTCCGCCCAAGAATGTCCTTGTTTGGGATGGTATCAGCCTTGACTTTTGTAAATTGACTGTGTATCCCAGTGCTTGTAGCAAGTAAATGACCCTTTGTAAATCTGTTGTCAGCTTGCTTTTGTTGTCCCCTTGTAGCAGGCAGTCGTCCAGGTATGGGTAAATTTGAATTCCCTGTAGTCTGCAATGGGCGATTACTGATGCCAGGCATTTTGTGAATACTCTGGGCAGTAGATAAGCCAAAGGGCAATGCTGAGAATTGATAGTGCTCTGATCCTGCAAGAAATCTGAGGTATCTTCTGCAGATTGGTCGAATGGGGACGTGCAGGTATGCCTCCTTGAGATCTAGAGTTACCAGCCAAGACTCCTTGCCCAGCATGGGAAGAAGTTGCTGTAGGGTCAGCATTTTGAATTTTGGGACAATGATGTATGTATTTAAGGTGGACAGGTCGAGAATTGGTCTCCAACTTTTTCCTTTCTTGGAACTAGGAATAGTCTGGAGTAGAACCCCTTTCCTTGCTCTGCTGTTGGCACTCTTTCCACAGCTCTCATGTTTGCTAACTCCATTATCTGGTGTAGAGCCTCTGTTTTTTGATTTGGAGGTAGATTTGGCATTCCTCTTTTGACTGGTAAAGTGTGGAAGTGAAACCGTAACCTTGATCTATGGTTTGTAAAATCCACTTGTCTTTTGTTATGTAGTGCCAGTTCTTTGAAAATAAGGTTAACTTTCCGCCTAGAGGAGCTGCTATTTGTTCCCTGGTAGGCGGATTTAGGGTTAAGTCACTGTGGTTGTGCTGATGTAGTGGCAGTGGTTGTGTCTGTGCCTCTGTTGTTACCTTGCCACTGTTGTCCTCTGTAGGCACCTCCTCTGGATTGGTTTCTGCCTCTGGAACGTCTATTCCTGCCCCTTTGAAATTTTGTGGAGTCAGGAAAGGACCAATTTTTGGCAGGCCAGTTCCTGCTAAACCTTGGGGGTTGAACCTGCAAGAAATCTTTACCAGTTTGAACAGATTTTGCCTTTTCTTCCATTTTCTTCATAACCTGCTGGGCAGGTGTACCAAACAAACTTGTCTTGTCCATAGGAGCATCCAGCAACTTAGCTTTAACATGATCCGGTAAAGCTTGCTCCTTTAGCCATGCATGCCTTCTTATCACTGTGCCAGTCATGGCTGATCTAAATGAAGCCTCCAGTGCATCATAGCCACATTTTAAGGAATGGTTGCTAACCTGTTGTATGTTATTTACCATTTCTAATACATATTTCTTATCAAGAGATTCATCAGTGGTTAGTTTTTTAGTTAACTGATCAAGCATAAACTCTTGGTATTGTATCATGTGAAACTGACAGTTTAAAGCTCTAGCTGAGAGAGTAGCTGAAGTGTAGACCTTTTACCCCATCTGTCTAATGACCTTGCTTCCCTTTCAGAAGGAATAGGGTTTTAGCTATGGTCGGCTACTGCCTTGGGACCCTGGGATATAGTTTCTGGGTCTGCAAGTGGGGCCTTGTAAAGGTGGTGATGAGTATCTGGCACCCTGTAAAATCTGTCTGGTTTGGCAGGGGTTGGGGGTAAAGAATCTGGAGCGGAGCAGACATCATTGAAAGCATCATCCACCACAGAGAGAACAGGAGGTATAGCTAAGGGCCTGTGCTGTGGGAGGTGCAGAAAGGTCCTAAGTCTTTTTCTGGAGTCTGAAAAATCCTGTTGCTGCCATTGGAACTGCTCTCGCATGGCATGTAAGGTTTCCCCAAATGAGAATTCTTCTGGTGGGGAAGCAGCTGGAATGGATTCTTCAGCATCAGAATCTTCAAAATTGGAGAAAGGAGCCTCTGGCTGGTCAGTTATGTCTGATTCATCAGCAGAATCATCAGAGGACACTGGCTCAGGAGGCTCTGCCCTAGGTCTCTTCTCTGGGGGCTGAGAGGCCCTGTCTGGGTGAGATTGAGATCCTCTAATTAATGAAATTAAATCTTCTGCCAAAGTAAGCATTTGAGAACTAGAAGAGGGCCTGAATGTGGGGGGTTTAACAGGCACTGTTTTAGTAGTCTTGGCTGCTTTAGCCCTGGCAAAGGCCTTAATGGACATGGCTGCTGGAGGCCTAGCAGCACCACGTGCTGGAGTAGAGACATCCAAGGGAATGGTGTCTGATAAGTCAACCACCGTAGTGGATAAAATTTCTGAGGCCGATTCAAGAGTTGTAGCAGGGGCCTCAGTTGTAGGAATAGGTTCAGCTGTGCTTTGATCAGTTTTCTCGGTTTCGGCCGAAACAGAGACACTCGCGGTTTGCTTAACCATGGTTTCGGCTGAAACCGCGGACCGCGAGTGTCGGTCTTTATCTTTGTGTTTTTTGGCAGATTGGGTAGTCGGAGGATCCGACGGCATAATGTACGCAAAATCAGAACCGAAAAACTGTTCTGCAAACTCCGACCGACGCCTAAGCGTTCGTCGGTTGAAAGAAGCACAGGCCGAACAGGCTGCTACGTCGTGGGCTGGGCCTAAACAAGGCAGACAATAAGAGTGGAAATCTTTATGAGGTATTTGTTTCCCACAGGTTAAACAATTATTAACTTTTTCTGACATCGGCTGAGGCAAGAAAGAGTCCCCAACGGGTACTTAGCTTTAGAAGTCTTCTAAGTAGTATTCGGTAGAAGTAATCTCTGGATCCGACCGACCGGCACTTGCGAACAGCTTCTGCTTCGGGCGCCACGCGGCAAGAAAGACTGAGGAAAACGGCGTCGGCTGATGCTTTTATACCCGAAGACCAACAGAGATGACGTCGGGTGAAGTGCGACATCAGCCGAAGCCGGACCCGGACTTTGGAATCCGGCCGACTGAAGGGCTGCCTGACGACAGGACAACCCAGTTGTTATGACTGCAGATGCATCCATGAAGGACATCATGCTGTTGGTATTTAAGCATATGAAACTGGCAGTTTAAGGCTCTGATTGCCAAGGTAGCAGACGTATAAACCTTCTTTCCCCATCTATCCAGCGCCCTGGAATCTCTATCAGAGGGGATAGGATTTTTGGCTGTAGAGGCGTTTATACCCTTGGGACCCTGAGAAATGGTCTCTGGATCAGCAGCAGGATTTTTGAATAGAAATTTGTGGGAGTCAGGAACCCTGTAATATTTGTCTGGCTTACTAGGAGCCGGAGGTAGGGAATCAGGAGCCATGCTTGATTCCGAAAACACATCAACAATGTCTAATACAGGAGGTATAGCCACAGGCCTATGCTGAGAAAGGAGGAAATCCCCAAGCCTCTTTTTTGATTCAGAGAAGTCCTGACTCTCCCAGTGAAAATGTTCCCTTAAAGCATGCAAAGTCTCTCTCCAAAAGAGTAATCCTCAGGAGGAGATGCAGATGGGATGGATTCCTCTGCATCAGAATCCTCATAGGGTGGAATAGAAAATTCCTGCTCAGGAGAGGAATCAGAAGAAATGGAAACCTGATCTGAAGTTTCATAATCAGTGCCACTGATCAAGGTAATTAAGTCCTCAGCCATTTTGATCATCTGTTTTTTTAGGCATAGGGGCCTGTGCAAGTGGTTCATGCGTCGGTTTTTTAGACATAGATGTTTTTGAGGCTGGCGTCAGTTTAATATAAAAATGTTGAGGCCTGAAAACACCCTCAGAAGCTGGTGCCTGCTCAGCGGCTCCGGACCCTTCCAAGGGAGAGACATCCATGGGTTCAATACACTGAGAATCTCGCGGCATACTTGACTCCGAATGGGTCTCAGTACAGGCCTGCAACTCAAAAGCAGTGGGTATCAGGGGCTGCGAAAGCGCCTCACTGAGTACCGGCGAGTGGCTTAGGAGAAGCTTCATCGGTTTTTAACCTCGACGGTCTGTCTCTGTCTTTATCTTTGCGTTTTATTTGAACTCTGATAGTCGGATTGCTAACCGACATTTCAGGATAATTAAATCTTGATCCAAAATATTTAGAAGCAAAACTATACAGACGCTTAATAGTGCGTTGGTTAAATCTAGCACAAAACCGACAGCAAGGCATGTTATGATCTGGGCCTAGGCAAGGAATACAGTACAAATGAAAATCCTTATGAGGTATTTGCTTTCCACAAGTAATGCAATTATTAACTTTTACTGACATCGGTAAGGAGCAAGAAAAAGTTTCCCCAACGGGGTACTTAGATTTAGTTTGAAGACTTTGGTTCTGAAACTCGAATGCGAAAATTTCAGGAGTCGGCCGACCGGCACTTGCCAACTGCTTCTGCTTCGGGCACTGTGCGGCAAGAAAGACTGAATAAAATTGCATCAGCTACATGTTTTATACCCCTTACGACCTGACGTAATGGAAGAGGAGACCGTAACGAAGCAGGACCCAAGACTTTGTTATTCAGGTCAACTGAGGGCAACCTGCCAGCAGATTACCCAAATGTAATGACTGCAACAGTGAAACACTAAGAACATCTGATAGTGCATGCAGCCTGCTTTGAAGCGTAGGTATCTTCTGCAAGATTCCCCGACTGGGATGTGCAGGTATGCTTCCTTTAACTCTAGTGTTACCAACCAGGAGTCTTTGTCTAGCATAGGGAGCAACTGGTGAAAAGTCAGCATCTTGAATTTTGGAATCACCAAAAAGGTGTTTAAGAGTAGACCAGTCCAGGATAGGATGCCATGAATTGTCTTTTCCGGGTACCAGGAAAAGTCTTGAGTAGAAACCTTGTCCCTTTTCCTCTTCTGGTACCAAAAGAATAGCCCCCATGCTTAAGAGAGAAAGTACTTGATTTTGGGCCTCTGGCCACCCGCTTGGAGTTGGTAATGTGTGGAAGTGAAATCTGTATCCCTGGGACACAATATTTAAAACCCATTTGTCCTGGGTAATGAGTTCCCAGTTCTTGGCATGAAGAGCAATCTTTCCTCCAAAGGAGCAGTCAGTTGAGAAGTGCTTGGAAGGTTTAAAAATAAGTAATTGAGACAGTTTACCATAGGGGGGAGTTTTATTACTCCCAGATTTGGAAGTGGAGGCCCCCCACTGCTTAGTCCTGTGCGTACCCTGGGACTGAAGCCTGGGAGCTCTGCTGGATCTGGATTTGGACTGAGAAGGTCTGGAAGAGGCAGGAAAGGACCAATTCTTGGAACGCCAGTGCCTACTAAACCTTGGAGGTTGTACTTGTAAAAAAAAAAAGTACAGTTTTGTACCTACCATAAATGTAGATGTTCGAAGATCCACATTGCTGCAGTCCTTACATATGGGTAGTCCGCTGTCCTCGGTCGGCCAGAATACCAAAGTATTAGGCTGACGTCGGTCATGGGTGCTCAGATCTGACATCAGAGCGTCAGGGTATAAAAGCGCATGACCGACGTCATATCCTCAGTCTTTTCTTGCCCCAGATGTCAGAAGGCCCTAAAAAGAAAGGCCACAGCCCAAAAACAGGATACCTCCCAAAAACATGCCCAACAACAACCATCACCCAAACCATATAACCATGCCAAACTACAGAGGGAAGGAGGGAGGGTAAATTGGACTGCAGCAATGTGGATCTTCGAACATCTACATTTATGGTAGGTACAAAACTGTACTATGTTCTTCATCTCACATTGCTGCAGTCCTTACATATGGGTAGAATCCCAAAGCAGAGGTAAAGGGAGGATGGCAAAATCATAAAGCATTAGGGGCTGCTAAAATGCCCTGTAATATTGCAGTGGCAAATCCAGCCCTAGACTTAGAGTAAAGAGGAAGGTGGTAATGCTTGGAAAAAGTATGTACTGAACTCCAAGTGGCTGCTTCCAAAATATCTTTTATAGCTACCCCCCTTAGAAAGGCAGTAGAAGTGGCAGTAGCTCTAGTGGAATGAGGTCTGATTCCAGCCGAAATCTCCTTACCATGATGGGAGTAACAGAAAGAAATACAAAACCCAATCCATTTAGAAATAGTCTGTTTTGAAACAGGTTTTCCCTGAGAACCTAAAGCAAAAGAAACAAACAACTGCTGAGACTGCCTGAACCCCTTGGTTCTGCTCAAATAATAACGTAACTGCCTGTGAATATCCAAAGTATGCAAAATCTTCTCCCCTTTATTTTGAGGGTTTGCATAAAAAGTAGGCAAATGAATAGTTTGGTTCAAGGCCACACTAGAAAAGTACAGTTTTGTACCTACCATAAATGTAGATGTCCGAACTGGATAGCATCTGCAGTCATAACAAGTGGGTTGTCCTGTCGTCAGGCAGCCCTTCAGTCGGCCGGATTCCAAAGTCGGGTCCGCTTCGCTGATGTCGCACTCCACCCGACGTCATCACTGTTGGTCTTCGGGTATAAAGGCATCAGCCGACGCCATTTTCCTCAGTGTTTCTTGCCCCAGATGCCAGTAGCCCTCTTGCAGGCTAAAATTTGGATAGATGCCAATGTTTCCAAATAGATAGAGGTAAACACAACAATAAGCATGTATGTACATATACACAAACAAATACACCATAAAAGACTCCCCAACAGCTAGCTATTAGAAGGGTAAACACCCTAGGAGTACCACAGAGGGATGGAGGGAGGTAATCCTGACTGCAGATGCTATCCAGTTCGACATCTACATTTATGGTAGGTACAAAACTGTACTATGTCCTTCATGGATGCATCTGCAGTCATAACAATGGGTAGAATACCATAGCCAACTAGGGAGGAGGATAAAAGTAGATTATGGTGTGTTTAGGATCCCTTGCAGTACAGCAGTGGCAAACCCTGCTCGGGATCTGGAATATAGAGGCAAATTATAATGCTTGGCAAATGTATGCACGGAGGTCCAAGTAGCCGCCTCAATAATGTCTTTGGTTGCCACTCCTCGTAAGAAGGCTGTGGTAGTGGCTGTTGCCCTTGTAGAATGAGGTCTTATGTTCTGTGGAATTGGTTTCCCATGGAAGGAGTAACAGAATCGTATGCAATTTCCTATCCATTTGGAGATTGTCTGTTTGGAAATAGCTTTTCCTTCCCTTCCTGTTGCATAGGCTACAAAAGTTGGTCAGTCTTTCTGCTATTTTTTGTTCTGTCCAAGTAGTAGCGTAGCTGTCTATGTACATCCAAGGTATGCAGTATTCTTTCCCTCTGTTTTGTGGGTTGGGAAAGAAGGTAGGTAGGTGGATTGCCTGGTTTAAAGACAGTCTGGATACCACCTTAGGCATAAATGTAGGATTAGTCCTCATGGACACTCTATCTTGGTGGAAGATTAGGAAGGGTTGCACTGCCATTAAGGCCTGTAGTTCTGAAACCCTCCTTGCTGAAGTAATTGCCAGTAGGAAAGCAGTTTTCCATGACAGGTGTTGTAGGTCTGCTGTTGCTGCTGGTTCAAAGGGTGCTAGTGTCAACTTTTCTAGCACAAAGTTTAAATCCCAAGCTGGTAATGGTGGTTTCCTTGGAGGTTTTACATTCTTGATTCCTCTGAGGAATTGCCTGAGCAAAGGGTGCTTAAAAACAGGTGTATCCAAGCTGTATTCTGCTGAAATAGCTGATGCATGTATCTTGATGGAGGAGTAGGACAGGCCTGAATGAAGAAGTTCGCCAGATACTCCAGAATGTTAGGCATATCTATGTTTGACACATCTTTTCCTCTTTCCGTACTCCAGATGACAAACCTTTTCCATTTTCCAGCATAGTTCCTTCTTGTTGAAGGTCTGCGTGCTTCAAGAATAATGTCTTTAACTCTTTGGGAGAGTTCTGGAATAGCTGCTGTTATGTGATGTTCCATGCAGTCAGTTGCAAGGTTTGTAGGTTTGGATGTATGATGCTGTAGTTGTTCTCCCTTAACATCAAGGGCATCAGGGAATTGTCCACATATTGTTCGAGACATGCTCCTCAGTAGTGGGTACCAGTGTTGTCTTGGCCAGTTTGGAGCTATCAGGATTATCCTTGGTCGTTCATCCTTGATTTTCAGTAGTACCTTGTGTATCAAAGGAAGTGGCGGAAATGCATATGCTGTTAGGCCTTTCCAGTTGAAAGAGAGCGAATCCACTTTCCATGCTAATGGGTGGAATGTCCTTGTGCAGAATTTTTTGAGCTGGTGATTGAGAGGTGATGCGAATAGGTCTATCTGTGGCATTCCCCATTTCTTTGAGATGGTCTTGAAGATGTCCGGGTGAAGCTTCCATTCGTGGGCATCCGACGTGGTTCTGCTTAATATGTCTGCTAGGGTATTGTCTTTCCCTGGTACAAATATTGCCTGTAACTGGATGTTGTAGCTGAGTGCCAGGGTCCACAGCTCCAAGGTCATTCTGCATAGAGGGTATGAATGAGTGCCTCCCTGTTTGTTGATGTACCACATGACTGTGGTGTTGTCTGTCCTTATCATCAACTGGCCCTCTTTGAGAAATGGTTTGAACTTTTGGATTGCCAGTTTTACTGCCAGCATTTCTTTTAGGTTGATGTGCAGTTGAAGTTGATCCTGTGTCCACAATCCTTGCACGCATTTGTCCAGCATGTGGGCCCCCCCATCCTAGGTCTGAAGCTTCTGTTGTGATGGTCTGGCTTGCTTGACATCTGCGAAAGGGTAGGCCTGGGTTTGACTGGCATGCCTGAGCCCACCATAGGAACTCCTGTTTTAAGCATGGAATTAGTGGGATTTCTGTTTCTAGACTGTGTCTGTGTTGGGACCATAAATTCTTTAGGTACCACTGTAGTTTTCTCATATGTAGTCTGGCAAATGGAACCAAGATTATGCATGATGCCATGAAGCCCAAGGCCTGCAGTACTTTTCTTGCTGTTAACTTGTTCAGTTTTGTTAGTGCCAAGAAGTATAGAGGGAGTTCTTTTTGTTTTTCTGTAGTCAGGAATGCCATTTGTTTTACTGTGTCCAATTCAGCTTCAAGAATGTCCTTGTTTGGGATGGTATCAGCCTTGACTTTTGTAAATTGACTGTGTATCCCAGTGCTTGTAGCAAGTAAATGACCCTTTGTAAATCTGTTGTGAGCTTGCTTTTGTTGTCCCCTTGTAGTAGGCAGTCGTCCAGGTATGGGTAAATTTGAATTCCCTGAAGTCTGCAATGGGCGATTACTGATGCCAGGCATTTCGTGAATACTCTGGGCGCAGTAGATAAGCCAAAAGGCAATGCTGAGAATTGATAGTGCTCTGATCCTGCAAGAAATCTGAGGTATCTTCTGCAGATTGGTCGAATGGGGACGTGCAGGTATGCCTCCTTGAGATCTAGAGTTACCAGCCAAGACTCCTTGCCCAGCATGGGAAGAAGTTGCTGTAGGGTCAGCATTTTGAATTTTGGGACAATGATGTATGTATTTAAGGTGGACAGGTCGAGAATTGGTCTCCAACTTTTTTCCTTTCTTGGAACTAGGAATAGTCTGGAGTAGAACCCCTTTCCTTGCTCTGCTGTTGGCACTCTTTCCACAGCTCTCATGTTTGCTAACTCCATTATCTGGCGTAGAGCCTCTGTTTTTTGATTTGGAGGTAGATTTGGCATTCCTCTTTTGACTGGAAAAGTGTGGAAGTGAAACCGGTAACCTTGATCTATGGTTTGTAAAATCCACTTGTCCTTTGTTATGTAGTGCCAGTTCTTTGAAAATAAGGTTAACTTTCCACCTAGAGGAGCTGCTATTTGTTCCCTGGTAGGCGGATTTAGGGTTAAGTCACTGTGGTTGTGTTGATGTAGTGGCAGTGGCTGTGTCTGTGCCTCTGTTGTTACCTTGCCACTGTCTTCCTCTGTAGGCACCTCCTCTGGATTGGTTTCTGCCTCTGGAACGTCTATTCCTGCCCCTTTGAAATTTTGTGGAGTCAGGAAAGGACCAATTTTTGGCAGGCCAGTTCCTGCTAAACCTTGGGGTTGAACCTGCAAGAAATCTTTAACAGTTTGAACAGATTTTGCCTTTTCTTCCATTTTCTTCATAACCTGCTGGGCAGATGTACCAAACAAACTTGTCTTGTCCATAGGAGCATCTAGCAACTTAGCTTTAACATGATCCGTAAAGCTTGTTCCTTTAGCCATGCATGCCTTCTTATCACTGTGCCTGTCATGGCTGATCTAAATGAAGCCTCCAGTGCATCATAGCCACATTTTAAGGAATGGTTGCTAACCTGTTGTATGTTATTTACCATCTCTAATACATATTTCTTATCAAGAGATTCATCAGTGGTTAGTTTTTTAGTTAACTGATCCAGCATAAACTCTTGGTATTGTATCATGTGAAACTGACAGTTTAAAGCTCTAGCTGAGAGAGTAGCTGAAGTGTAGACCTTTTTACCCCATCTGTCTAATGACCTTGCTTCCCTTTCAGAAGGAATAGGGTTTTTAGCTATGGTCGCGGCTACTGCCTTGGGGCCCTGGGATATAGTTTCTGGGTCTGCAAGTGGAGCCTTGTAAAGGTGGTGATGAGTATCTGGCACCCTGTAAAATCTGTCTGGTTTGGCAGGGGCTGGGGTAAAGAATCTGGAGCGGAGCAAACATCATTGAAAGCATCATCCACCACAGAGAGAACAGGGGGTATAGCTAAGGGCCTGTGCTGTGGGAGGTGCAGAAAAGTCCTAAGTCTTTTTCTGGAGTCTGAAAAATCCTGTTGCTGCCATTGGAACTGTTCTCGCATGGCATGCAAGGTTTCCCCAAAGGAGAATTCTTCTGGTGGGGAAGCAGCTGGGATGGATTCTTCAGCATCAGAATCTTCAAAATTGGAGAAGGGAGCCTCTGGCTGGTCAGTTATGTCTGATTCATCAGCAGAATCATCAGAGGACACTGGCTCGGGGCTCTGCCCTAGGTCTCTTCTCTGGGGGCTGAGAGGCCCTGTCTGGGTGAGATTGAGATCCTCTAATTAAAGAAATTAAATCTTCTGCCAAAGTAAGCATTTGAGAACTAGAAGAGGGCCTGGATGTGGGTGGTTTAACAGGCACTGTTTTAGTAGTCTTGGCTGCTTTAGCCCTGGCGAAGGCCTTAATGGACATGGCTGCTGGAGGCCTAGCAGCACCACGTGCTGGGGTAGAAACATCCAAGGGGATGGTGTCTGATAAGTCAACCACCGTAGTGGGTAAAATTTGTGAAGTCGTTTCAAGAGTTGTAGCAGGGGCCTCGGTTGTAGGAATAGGTTCAGCTGTACTTTGTTCAGTTTTCTTGGTTTCAGCCGAAACCGAGACACTCGCGGTTTGCTTGACCATGGTTTCGCCAAACCGGACCGCGAGTGTCGGTCTTTATCTTTCGCGTTTGTTGCTAGATTGGGTAGTCGGAGGATCCGACGGCATAATGTACGCAAAATCAGAACCGAAAAACTGTTCTGCAAACTGCGACCGACGCCTAAGCGTGCGTCGGTTGAAAGAAGCACAGGCCGAACAGGCTGCTACGTCGTGGGCTGGGCCTAAACAAGGCAGACAGTAAGAGTGGAAATCTTTATGAGGTATTTGTTTCCCACAGTTTAAACAATTGTTAACTTTTTCTGACATCGGCTGAGGCAAGAAAGAGTCCCCAACGGGGTACTTAGCTTTAGAAGTCTTCGAAGTAGTATTCGGTAGAAGTAATCTCTGGATCCGACCGACCGGCACTTGCGAACAGCTTCTGCTTCGGGCGCCACGCGGCAAGAAAGACTGAGGAAAATGGCGTCAGCTGATGCCTTTATACCCGAAGACCAACAGTGATGACGTCGGGTGGAGTGCGACATCAGCCGAAGCCGGACCCGGACTTTGGAATCCGGCCGACTGAAGGGCTGCCTGACGACAGGACAACCCACTTGTTATGACTGCAGATGCATCCATGAAGGACATCCACTTTAGGCATAAAGGAAGGATTAGTACGCAAAGATACCCTATCCTTATGAAAAATCAGGAAAGGTTCCACTGCCATAAGGGCCTGTAATTCAGAAACCCTTCTTGCAGCGGTAATGGCCAAAAAAAAGCAGTCTTCCATGATAAATACTTTAACTCGGCAGTAGCTGCAGGCTCAAAAGGTTGTAGAGTAAGCTTTTCCAACACAAAATTGAGATCCCAAGCAGGAGTAGGAGCTCACGGGGGTCTTATGTTCTTTGCCCCTCTAAGAAATTGCTTAAACAAAGGATGGGAAAATAAAGGAGGGTCACAGTCATAGTGAGCAGAAATGGCTGCAGCATGCACCTTTATCGAGGAGAAAGACAAACCCTTGTCCAATAACTCAGTAAGATATTGAAGAGAAACACTTAAATCAGGCTTGGAAACATCAAAGTCCTTCGCTTTGCTCCAAAGAAAAATCTCCTCCATTTATCAGCGTAAACTTTCCTTGTACTAGGCCTTCTGGCCTCCAAAATAACATTCAAAACTTGTTGTGGAAGCTGAGACCCTCCAGAGTCTAAAACAGAATATGCCAGGCTGTGAGATGCAGAGACTGAATCTTGACATTGAGGAAGTGATTGCCCTCCTGAGACAAAAGATGCGGAATCAAATGCAGAGGCCATGGAGGCTCCCGTACCAAACTCCTCAGTAGTGGGTACCAGTGCTGTCGAGGCCAATCCGGCGCTATCAGAATCATGGATGGCTTGTCTATTCTGGCCTTCAGGAGTACCTTGGGAATGAGAGGCAGAGGTGGAAAGGCATAGACATGAAGATTGCTCCAACTGAATGATAGAGCATCCACCTTCCAAGCTGTGGGATGAAACATTTTTGTGCAAAACTTTGGCAACTGGTAATTTAGTGGAGAAGCGAACAGATCTATGTCTGGAGTCCCCCAGAACACTGTCAACTTTTGAAACACATGAGGATCCAGTTTCCACTCGTGAGGATCCACAATTTGTCTGCTCAACACATCCGCTAAGGAGTTCTGTGCCCCTGGTAGAAACCTTGCCTGAAGATTGAGGTGTAAACCGAGAGCAGTCTCCCACAAAATCATCGCTTGCCTGCAAAGAGGGTACGAATGGGTTCCCCCTTGCTTGTAGATGTACCACATGACAGTAGTGTTGTCTGTTTGAATCAACACCTGTCCTGGGTGAAGTAAATCCTTGAAAGCCATCAATGCAAATTGGACTGCTAACATCTCCTTCAAGTTGATATGCAAATGTTGAAGTCTGACAGGCCACGTGTCTTGCACCCATTTTCCATTGAGGTGTGCTCCCCAAGCCTTGTCCGAGGCATCTGTCGTTAGAATCTGACTCGCCTCTGGTCAGGTCACAGAGAGTCCCTTGTTTAGGTGACATTCCTGAGCCCACCACAAAAATTCTTTCTGAATGCAAGGTATTATCTGAATGACAGTGTCTAGATCTTGGCAGTGTTGTGTCCATACATTTTTGAGATACCATTGAAGCTTCCTCATATGCAGTTTTGCATTGGGAAGCACCAGAATACAAGATGCCATGAACCCCAAGGCTTGAAGGACTGTCCTTGCAGTCAGCCTGGACTGTAGAGACATTTGATGGAAATAAAGAGAAAGGCTTCTTTGTTTGTCCGGGGGCAAAAAGGCCATCTGGGAAGCTGTATTCAGACTCACACCCAGAAAGCACATGTCTTGAGAGGGTACTAGACTGGACTTTGTTTCGCTCACAGAATACCCTAGGCATCTTAACACTACCATCACATACTGTAGATGATGCAGAAGTTCGCTTTGTGTTGTGCAATAATCAGGCAATCGTCCAAATAAGGATAAATCTGTATTCCTTTTAACCTGAAAAGGCTATCACTGGAGCCAGAACCTTTGTGAACACTCTGGGCAGTAGATAAGCCAAAGGGCAATGCAGAGAACTGATAATGTAAATTTCCAGCCCGAAAGCAGGTACCTCCTGCAACTGGGCCTGATAGGAACATGAAGATAAGCCTCTTTGAGATCCAGAGTTACCATCCAGTGATCTTTTCCCAACAGAGGTAAAAGCTGTTGTAACGTCAGCATTTTGAACTTTGGAATGTCCAGATAAGTGTTGAGGATAGATAAATCCAAAATTGGTCTCCACGTGTTCCCTTTCTTTGGTACTAGAAACAGGCGAGAATAAAATCCTAGTCCCACTTCTGACAGAGGAACTGGCTGTATAGCTCCTATTTGAAGAAGTAAAGAAATCTGCTTGTGAGCCTCTATCCTTTGCCGAGGAGGAACGTCTGGCATGCCTTTGAAAGGAGGCAATGTATGGAAATAGAACTTGTAGCCTCGGTTTATAATGTCCAATACCCATTTGTCCTGGGTGACTAAAAGCCAGTTTTGCTTGAAGAGTGCTAATTTTCCGCCCAAAGGAGCTGCCAGGGAAGAAGAATCTGGCAGCTGAAAATGCAGGTCATTGGGCCTGTTTACGAAAGGACTGGCCCCTGCCCTCACCTGCAGATTGTGCAGGTGAACTCCAAGTTCTAGGCCTGAATGTACTGGGAGCTCTGCCCCTGCCACGTCTAGATCTACCCCTAGACTGAGAATCAGAAGTAGGGTAGGTCCACCCCTTAGTAGGCCAATTTCTACTAAACTTTGGAGGTTGCACCTGCAAAAAATCTTTAACAGTCTGCATAGACTTAGCCTTGTCTTCCATTTTCTTCAAAACCGACTCCACAGGGGGACCAAACAAAACTTCAGACTGTAAAGGGGCATCCAGAATTCTAGTTTTAACACGCTCGGACAAATTCTGATCCTTAAGCCAGGCGTGCCTATGAAGAACTGATCCAGTGGCAGCCACCCTAGAAGAGGCCTGTACAGCATCAAAACCACACTGCAAAGAATGCTTACCCACCTGTTCAGATACATGTACTAAATCCTGCAATTCTTTACACTCTATGCCCTCTGCCAAAGCATCCACTTTAGATTTTAGCTGAGAAAGGAGGAAATTCTGATACTTCAACATATGAAACTGGCAATTTAAAGCCCTCATTGCTAAAGTAGAAGAGGTATACACCTTCTTACCCCATCTATCCAAAGCTCTAGCTTCCTTATCTAGAGGAACCGGATTCTTTACAACAGAAGCTCTATCACCCTTAGGCCCCTGACTAATAGTTTCTGGGTCCGCCCTAGGACTCTTATACAGATATTTATGAGCCTCAGGCACCCTGTAATACCTGTCCGGTTTAACTGGCGCAGGAGGCAAAGAATCTGGATTAAGGGAAGCCTCCGAGAAAACATCTTGAACAACATCCAAAACAGGAAGTATAGCCAAGGGTCTATGCTGTGGTAAAAACAAGAATTCCCTAAGCCTCTTTCGTGAATCAGAGAAATCCTGACCTTCCCACTTAAAATGCTCCCTCATGGAATGCAGAGTTTCTGAAAACGAAAAATCCTCTGGAGGAGAAGCAGAAGGAGTGGAATCCTCTGCATCAGAATCGAATAAGGGGAAAATCTTGAATATCTTCAGCAGAAGAGTCTGAGTCGTCTGAGGCCTGATCCAAACTTTCCAACTCTGGCTCCATCCTGGGCCTCTTATCAGGAGGGGGCATAGAACCTCTAATTAAAGTAATCAAATATTCTGCCATTTTAAGCATGTGCTTTTTAGGCACAGACCCTGAAGTACCTGGAGGGACACCAGAGGAAGGCAAAACAGACCTGCCCTTAGAAGAAGCCTTAGAAATAGTAGCAGAAGGCCTAACCACCTTAGGCATAGAAGGGAGAACAGTAACCTGAGAGGCCCCTTCAGCTTGACCTGACTCCTGTGAGGCCACATCCTGCAAAATCAAAGTTTCCCCCTGAGACTCAACAGAAACTTCAGCCGGATCCACCTGCTCCACTGTATCTTCTGCAGGACCGGCGTCCGAAACGGACGAATCAACCTGTCTAGGTTTCAAGGATTTGTCTTTGCGCTTCTTAGGAAGGGCGTCGGAGGATCCGACGGTATATTATAATTACACCGCTTACCAAAGACTAACCTAGCACAATCTAACCTTCTTTTTATAGTGCGCTTATTAAACCTAGCACAAAACCGACACCCGACTACGGTGGTCCGTCCCAAACAAGGAATGCAAAGAGTGATAATCCCTATGCGGTATCTGTTTCCCACAAGAAATACAATTATTCACTTTTTCTGACATCCGAATTAACTGAGGCAAGAAAAACAAAATATTCCCAACGGGTACATAGCCCAACTTGGTTTGGTCTGAAACTCAGAATCTGAAAATTTCAGAACGCCGAACGGCACTTGCAACGCTGCTTCTGCATCGGACCATGCGGCAAAAAAGACTGGGGATATGACGTCGGTCATGCGCTTTTATACCCTGACGCTCTGATGTCAGATCTGAGCGCCCATGACCGACGTCAGCCTAATACTTTGGTATTCGGGCCGACCGAGGACAGCGGACTACCCATATGTAAGGACTGCAGCAATGTGAGATGAAGAACATCCTTTAACAGTTTGCATGGATTTAGCTTTTTCCTCCATCTTTTTAAGAACGTCTTCTGCCTTCTGCCTAGTTGCCAAACAGGCGGTCCTGGTTTAAGGGAGCATCCAGTAATTTTGCTTTAACATGATCTGGCAAGGATTGTTCCTTAAGACAAGCATGCCTTCTAAGTATAGACCCAGTTACAGCAGCCCTGCAAGATGCCTCTAGTGAATCAAAACCACATTGCAAAGTATGTTTTCCAACATGTTCAGGTGAATGCAGTAAATCCTGTAAATCCTTATTTTTAGCACAATCAGGAATCATCATCATTTTCTGTTTAAGCAATCCAATACATGCTGCTGATACTTTAACATATGAAACTGGCAGTTTAAGGCCCTAATGGCCAAAGTTGCAGAAGTGCATACCTTCTTACCCCATCTATCCAGCGCCCTGGAGTCTCTATCAGAGGGGGTAGGATTTTTGGCAGTTGTAGCTTTAATGCCCTTGGGTCCCTGTGAACTGGTCTCAGGATCAGCAGTAGGATTTGTAAAAAGGAACTTGTGTGAAACAGGGACCCTGTAATATCTATCAGGTTTTCTGGGAGCAGTAGGTACAGAGTCAGGGTCCATGCTAGATTCCGAAAAGGCATCATCAACAATGTCCAGCACAAGAGGGATAGCTAAAGGCCTGTGCTGGGGCAGTAGTAAGAAATCCCCAAGCCTCTTTTTAGAATCCGAGAAATCCTGACTTTCCAACGAAAATGCTCCCTGAGAGTATGCAAGGTTTCACCAAAAGAGAAATCATCTGGGGAGAAGCAGAGGGAATAGAGTCCTCAGCATCAGAATCTTCATAGGTAGATAAGGGTAAATCCTAATCATCAGAAGAAACACAAAATTCGGAATCCTGGTCAGAAGTATCATAAGCAAACTCAGTCCTAGGTCTCTTAGAGGGGGAAGGTTGGCTTCCCCTAATTAAAGTAACAAGGTCTTCAGCCATTCTTATTTGTTTTTTAGGGATAGAGGCCTGACCATGCGGTATGGGTGTCAGTTTTCTAGGCATGGTTAGATATTTAGGCCTTGAAGAAGATGGCGTTGGTTTAATACGCAAGTCAGTAGGCCTGAATACACCCTCAGAAGCCGGTGCCTGTGCAGCGGCTCCGGACCCATCCAAGGTAGAGACATCTGCAGTTTCCACAGTTGAAGCTTCTCGCAGCATACCGGACTCCGAATGAGTCTCAGTAGAGGCCTGCGAATCTGAAGTAGTGGGTATCAGCGGCTGCGAAAACGCCTCACTGAGTACCGACGAACTGGCGACTGGCTTAGGAGAAGCATCATTGGCAGCTTTGGACCTAGGGGGCCTGTTTCTGTCTTTATCTTCGTGTTTTTTCAGAATGTCGGTAGTCGGATGGCTTACCGAAGACATATCAGGATAATTGAATCGAGCACCAAAATATTTAGAAGCGAAAATATACAGACTATGGATAGTTCGTGGTTTAAATAAAGGCACAAAACTGACAGCGAGGTACGCCCTGGTCAGGGCCTAGGAAAGTAATACAGTATGAATGAAAATCTTTATGAGGTATTTGCTTTCCACAAGTAATGCAGTTATTTACTTTTACTGACAATGGTTAAGAGCAAGAAAACGTTTTCCCAACGGGGTACTTAGCTTTTAGTTGAAGACTTCGGTTCTGAAACTCGAAAACGAAAATTTCAGGAGTTGGCCGACTAGCACTTGCGAACTGCTTCTGCTTCTGGCACTGCACGGCAAGAAGGACTGATGTAATGGCATCGGCTGCATGTTTTATACCCGTGACGAACTGACTTCATGGAAGACAAGACAGCAACCGATGCAGGACCCAAGACTTTGTTAATCAGGCCGACTGAGGGCTACTGCAAGAAGATAACCCAAATGTGATGACTACAACAGTGAAACACGAAGAACATCTTTACTACGTTCTTCGTATTTCACTGATGCAGCCATCACATTTGCGTTGATTACCAAAGCTGAGGAAATGGGTGGTGGCAGTCAAGGAAACTAGGGGCTGGCTAGGTTGCCCTGCAAGACTGCAGAGGCAAGCCCTGCCCTGGATTTGGAGAAGAGAGGCAGGTGGTAATGCTTGGTAAAAGTGTGAACAGATGTCCAGGTGGCAGCCTCCAGGATGTCACTGGTGGGGACTCATCTGAGGAAAGCCGCAGAGGTGGAGGCTGCTCTGGTGGAGTGAGTCCTGACCCCCCTTGGGGGAGGCTTTCCATGTTGTTTGTAGCAGAAATGGATGCAGTGTGATAGCCATTTGGAAATGGTTTGTTTGGAGATGGTTTTGCCTTCTGCCCCTACAGCAAAGCTAACCAGCAATTGATCAGACTTTCTGAAAGATTTAGTCATGTCTAGATAGAATCTGAGCTGTCTGCGCACACCTAGAGAGTGCAGGATCCTTTCCCCCTTGTTCTGGGGATTAGGAAAAAAGGTGGGCAAATTAATGGATTGGTTGAGAGCCACACTGGACACCAACCTGGGCATGAAAGATGGGTTAGTCCTGAGGGATACCCTGTCAGCATGAAAGATGATGAAGGGTTCCACAGCCATGAGTGCTTGCAGCTCAGAGACTCTTCTGGCTGAAGTGATGGCCAGAAGGAAAGCTGTCTTCCAGGAGAGAAGTTTTAGCTCTGCAGAAGAAGCTGGTTCAAAGGGGGGCAGGGTGAGCTTTTCTAACACAAAGTTAAGGTCCCAAGCTGGGGATGGTTCTCTTTTGGGTGGCCTCAAGTTGCTAGCCCCTCTTAGGAACTTGTTTGATCAAGGGGTGTGAGAAAAGGGGCTGCTCAGTGGGAAAATGAGCAGAGATAGCAGAGGCATGAATTTTAATAGAGGAAAAAGAGGCCACTGTGTAGTAGATCAGCTAACTAATCAAGGATGAGAGGGAGAAAGGGCTGTGCCGTACTGGTTCCCATAGCCTGAATCCAGGTGCAGAACCTTTTCTATTTGTCAGCATAAGACTTTCGAGTGCTAGGGCGTCTGGCCTCACATATAACATCTAGAACCTGTTTACTAAGGTTGGCAGATTGATCGGGGGTTAGGGAATAAGGCAAGCTGCCAAATTGAGCGTCTCCAATTGGGGATGCATGAATTCCACTGCCTTTTGGGTCTGGAGGTTTGGAATCCGAGGAACATGCCATGGTGGCAGTGGGGACAGGCTGTGCAGAAAGGGCTACCAGTGCTAGCAAGGCCAGTCTGGAGCTATAAGAATTGTCTTTGGTTTTTCCTCCTTTATTTTGAGCAGTACCCTGGGGATGAGAGGTAGTGGAGGAAAGGCATAGACCGATAGCTTGACCCAGGGGAAGGACAGGGCGTCCACTTTCCAATCCATGCAGTGATGCCCCCTGGTGCAGAATTTGCTGAGCTGATGTTTGGTGTGGGAGGCAAAGAGGTCAACCTCCAGGGTGCCCCATTTCTGAGTTATTAGGGTGAAGGTTCTTCTGTTGAGCTTCCACTTGTGTGGGTCCAGAAGATTTCTGCTTAATTGGTCTGCCAGACAGTTGAGAGAACCTGGTAGGAATTGTGCTAAACGGTGGAGTGGCATGGCAGAGGCTGTGTGCCGAAGGGTCATGGCCAGCCTGCATACAGGGTAGGAGCGAGTCCCTCCCTGCTTGTTGATGTACCACATTACAAAGGTGTTGTCTGTTTAGATCAGGAGAGCCCCTGGGGAGAGAAGGGGCTTGAAATCTATCAAAGCATGCTGGACAGCCATCATCTCTTTTTGGCTGATGTAACAGAGGGATTTGCAGTGGGCTCCACTGGCCCTGTATGCACCTGCCATCTAGGTGTGCAACCCAGGCATAGTCAGATGCATCTGTGGTAAGGGTCTGGGCAGAGGGGTGGTTGTGAAAAAGGTAGTTCCTTGTTGTGGCAGCATATTGTTGCCCACCAAAGAAAATCTTTTCTGAGTCAAGGAGTTATAGGTATACAAGTCTCCAGGTCTTGTGAGTGTAGACACCAAAGGCTTTTAGGTACCAGTGAAGTTTCCTCATATGCAGTCTGGCATACAGAATAAGTAGTATGCAAGATGCCATTAACCCCAGAGCTTGCAGGATCTTCCTTGCAGATAGCTGGGGTCTGAATGGCTAGTTGAGAGAAGCAGGCTGCCAGGAAATTCTGCTTTACTGGTGTAAGGAATGCCATCTAGGATGCTGTGTCCAAGCTTGCTCCCAAGAATATAATCCTTTGGGTGGGCACCTGTTTGGATTTCTTTTCATTGACTATGTACCCTAGGGAGGTTACTAGGGACTTTACAAAGGCCAGGTGCTTAAGCAGCGTTTCCTGTCGGCCTGAATTAGGCAGTCGTAAGTATGGGTAAATCTGGATATTTCTTTGTCTGCAAAAGGCAATGGCAGGAGCCAGAAATTTTGTGAAAATGCTAGCAGCAGTATATAAGCCAAAGGGAAGAGCAGAGAACTGAAAGTGCTGAGATCCTGCCCTGAAACTGAGACATTTCCTGCAGGATTCCCTGATAGGAATATGGAGGTAGGCCTCTTTTAGATCTAGGATGGCTAGCCAAGCATCCTTGGAGAGCATGGGTAGCAGCTGCTGGAGGGTGAGCATTTTAAATTTTGGGATCACCAGGAAGGTGTTTAGAATGGATAGATCAAGGATGGGGCGCCAGGTGCCCTATTTTCTGAGTACCATAAAAAGTCTGGAGTACAAACCTTGGCCTTTCTGTTCTGCAGGAATGTGCTCTACTGTCCTCTGAGAGCAGAGAAAGGACTTGTTTTTGTGCCTCTGCCCACTGGTTTGGAGGTAGATCTGGGAACCCTTTTGGGGTAGGAAGGGCGTGGAAAGAAAATTTGTATCACTGGGACACTATGTTGAGAACCCAGTAGTCGTTGGTAATCGTGGCCCAGGTGCTTCCATGAAAGGAGAGTTTTCCTCCTAGGGGTAAGTGAAGGTTAGCAGAGGGAGGGGTGGGGGAGGTGAGTCATTGTGAGTTCTTACCATTAAGGGGGTGGCTTAGAACTCCCTGGTTTTGAAGTGGAGGTAGTCCACTGCTTAGACTTCTGCATTCCCTGTGGCTGCTGTCTGGTTCCCAAGGGTCTGGGCTGGACTGGCTTAGTGGGAGCAGGAACGGACCAGTGCTTGGTAGGACAATGCCTGCTGAACCTGAGTGGCTAGAACTGTAAGAAATCCTTAACTTTCTGCACAGATTTTGCTTCTTTCATCTTTAAGATCTCTTCTGCCTTAGTGCCAAATAAGTTGTCTTTGTGCAAGGGGGGCATCCAACAATTTAGATTTGACATGGTCTGACAAAGGCTGTTCCTTAAGCCATGCATGCCTTTTAATGACAGATCCAGTGACTGCTGCCCTGCAAGAAGCTTCTAGGACGTCGAAATCACCGTGCAAGGTATGTTTAGTAACTGTACAAGCAGGAAAGAAAGACATTTTTTTGTTTGATGTGTTCCAGGGTATGTTGCTGAAATTTTAATATATGGAACTGGCAAATTAGTGCCCTGACAGCCAGAGTAGCTGAGGTGTATACTTTACCCCATCTGTCTAGTGCTCGCGAATCCCTATCTGAGGGAGTGGGATTCTTAGCAGAGGTTGCTTTAATCCCATTAGGCCCTTGAAAAATTACCTCAGGGTCATCAGTAGGATTTTTAAAAAGAAATTTGTGCAAGTCGGGGGGACTCTATAGTACCTGTCTGGTTTTCTGGGTACAGGAGGGAGGGTATAAGGAGTCAAGCTGGATTCCAGGAAAAACATCCTCCACAACATCCAGGACTGGGGGGATGGCCAAGGGTCTGTGCTGTGGAAGATCTAAGAATTCGCAGAGTCTTGTTTTAGACTGAAGGTAGTCCTGACTCTCCCACTGGAAATGCTCCCTTAAGGTATGAAGGGTTTTCTCCACAGGAAAAATCCTCTGAGGGAGAGGCGGAAGGGATGGAATCTTCTGCATCAGAATCCCCATAAGTAGAGAGGGGTTGCATGTCTTCACACAAAACTAGGAGGGGGTAGCTTGGCTTCCCCTGATCAGCATGATAAGGTCTTCCGCCATTTTAAGCATTTGAGACTAAGGCAAGGAAGCAGGTGCCCGAGATTGGGTTGTCTGTTTCTTGGGTGTGGTTCGTACCCTGCGCCTAAGAAACTCAGTAGTTTTCGAAAGAATAGTAGTTGTGAAAGAGGTCGTCAGTTTGTGTCGAGAATCAGTAGTGCGAAGGACTTCCTCAGAAGCCGGTGCCTGCTCAGCGGCTCCAGACCAATCGAAGGTAGAGACGACTGCAGGATTCTTAGTCTAAGAAGAGTTTTATGGCATACCGGACTCCGAAAGGGTCTCGGTAGTGGCCTGCAAATCCACAGAAGCGGGCATCAGGAGCTGCGAAAGCGCCTTACTGAGGACCGGAGAACTGACAACTAGCTTAACAGAAGCGTCGTCGGTAGGTTTGGACATGTGCGGTCTGTCTTTATCCTTACGTTTTTTTCAGAAGATCTGCTGTCGGGTGGCTTATCAAAGCCATATCGGAGTTAGAGGACTGTAAGCGAAAATATCTAGCTACAATAAGGACCAGACGATGGATAGTGCTGGCATTGAACAAAGCACAGAAGCAACACCGGAGAACATCGTGGTCTGGGCCTAAACAAGTGATGCAGTAAGAATGAAAGTCTCTGTGGTATTTTGCTTTCCACAGGCGAGACAACTGTTAACTTTTTCTGACATCTGTTAGTGCAAGAAAAAAGGATCCCCACTGGGGTACTTAGCTTTAGAAGACTTCACCTTCAAATCGGTAGACGAAACAGGCAGCGGCCAACCGGCACTTGTGCAAACTGCTGCTGCTTTGGGCTCCACAGCAAGAAAGACTGATGTAATGTCGTCGGCTGCCTTACTTTATACTACTGACGACCTGACGTCAGTCCTGAAGTGACAGCAACCGACGCAGAAATACTAAGCCTCTGGTATTTGGGCCGGCCGAGGGCTACCCTAGCATGGATAACCCAAATGTGATGACTGCAACAATGAAACACGAAGAACATCTTCAAGGCGCTACTGCTCGATGTCAGGAGCCTAAATAGAAAATACACTTCCTCCACGCCCTCCTTCAAACATGACAATATAGACAGCTGTGTAGTTACTGAGACATGGTTTAAAGCAGCAGAGAGTACCCTGGCAGTTCAAGGTTTCAGTGCCTTCCACACTTTTAGACCAGCAGCTGCAGAAACAAGGGCTAAAGGAGGTGATGTCTCAATATACCTCTAGGCTAGTCAAACAGTATGACGTCATGGAGCTCCTCCAAACACAGATCACCACTGAAAAAACATCCATATCATATCCTAGCCAGCTACAGGTAGCCCTCTATGTCCCAAAAAGCTCACAATACATACTTGGACCTACTGGAGACACTTACCATAAGACCCAACAACATACTCAAAGGAAACTTTAATTGCCCCTCTACAGACTGGGAATCTTACATGGTCTCAAATCTACAGGCACAGAGATTCCTGGAATTCATAAATACAAACAACTTTGACCAAACAACGAATATGCCCACTAGAGGCTACAACATACTGGACCTTGTGCTCACAAATATAGGAGAATATTGACCCTTCTCCCCCACCAATGTCTTGTACTTCCTGGTATGGTCCGACCATAAAGCCATCTCCTTTGAAATCAAAATAAACTCCATACTTCTATTACTGGTTTTAACAGAACTATTCCAAAGCAAATTACCTGTTATAAAGTGAAGGTTTGTCAAAACTGAATGCCCCTCCAAACCCCAAGAAAGTACTGTTGTGTACACTTACCATAAATGTAGTGTTCGAGTGTATTCACTGTTGCAGTCATTACATTTCGGTAATCCTGCTGGCAGGTTGCCCTCAGTCGACCTGAATTCCAAAGTCCTGGGTCCTGTGTCAGCTGCTGTCGCCCCTTCCTTGACATCAGGTAGTCAAGGTTATAAAAGATGCGGCAGACGCCATTTTCTTTAGTTTTTCTTGCCCCAGATGTCAGGTGCCCCCTAAAAGGGTAGCCAAAATTATTTATATGCACCAATATAAACCTTACCTTCATCTACAAGCAAATACACCACATAGGTTTCATAAATCAGAGAAGGAAAGATAGGTTCCATCAGAAGGCGGGTGGGTAACCTGGACTGCAGCAGTGAATACACTCTAACATCTACATTTATGGTAAGTGTACACAACTGTACTATGTTCTTCGTGTTTCACTGTTGCAGTCACTACATTTGGGTAGAGTCGCAAAGCTATGGATGGGAGGCTGGAGCCAAACAGCATTAGGAGCGGCTATGAGACCCTGCAGAACTGCAGTGGCAAAGCCTGCCCTGGATTTAGAGTAGAGTGGCAGATGATAGTGCTTTGCAAAGGTGTGCACTGAACTCCAAGTACAACCTCTAAAATGTCCTTGGTTGGTACTCCTCTGAGAAAGGCTGCTGAAGTGGCTGCAGCTCTGGTTGAATGTGGCCCAATGCCCTTAGGCACTGGCTTGCCATGGTGGAAGTAGCAGAAACGAATGCAGTGGCCTATCCACTTTGAAATAGTCTGCTTTGAGATAGCCTTTCCTTGTGATCCTGCAGCATGTGTCACTAGTAGTTGCTCTGTCTTTCTGAAAACTTTGGTTCTGTCCAAGTAAAATCTAAGCGGTCTGTGTACGTCCAAAGAATGCAAAATTCTCTCCCCCTTGTTCTGCGGATTTGGATAAAACGTTGGCAGATGAATAGTCTGGTTAAGAGCCACACTGGACACCACCTTAGGCATAATTGTTGGGTTTGTCCTCAGAGAGACCCTGTCTGCATAAAAAATGATAAAAGATTTCATAGCCATGAGTGCCTATAGCTCTGAAACTCATCTTACAGAAGTTATTGCTAGGAGCAGAGCTGTTTTCCAAGATAAAAATGTTATATCAGCAGTAGCAGCTGGCTCAAAAGGAGGCAGGGTGAGCTTTTCCAAGACATAGTTGAGGTCCCATGCAGGCATTGGTGATCTCCTCGGAGGCCTTAAATTTTTGGCTCCTCTGAGGTACTGTTTTAATAAGGGATGAGAAAAGATTGGTGGCTCTGTATTGTAATGAGCCGAAATGGCAGAGGCATGAATTATAATAGATGAAAAAGATAGGCCTTTGTCCATCTCAGTTAAGTATTGCAAAATCTGAGGAATATTTGGCACAGCGGCATCAGTTCCTTGTGCCTGGTACCAAGCACAGAATCTCTTCCATTTGCCAGCATAAGATTTTCTAGTACTAGGCCTTCTGGCCTCCAAAATGACATCCATCACAGCTTTACTGAGAGGTGAGCTTTGTATGACTACATTATCCGCCATGCTGCCAGGTTTAAAGTCCTGAGTTGGCTGTGCAGGATCCGATTGCTTTGCTGGGGACAGTAGATGAGGTATTTGAGGTAAGGTCCAAGCTGGGCATTGAGACAAGTTCTTTAGGATTGGAAACCAGTACTGGTGGGGCCAGTTTGGGGCAATCAATATAATTTTTGGCTTCTCCTGTCTGACATTTAGGAGTACCTTGGGGAGGAGAGGCAGCGGGGGAAAGGCATATACTGATAGGGCATCCACTTTCCATGCTTAGGGCGTCCACTTTCCATGCTTGTCTGTGATAAGTCCTTGTATAGAATCTTTTTAGTTGGTAGTTGTGAGGGAAGGCAAATAGATCTATGTCCGGGCATCCCCATTTCCTTGTTATCATGCTGAAGACTTGCGGATCCAGCTGCCACTTGTGGGGATCCATGAGGTTTCTGCTTAGTTTGTCTGCCAGAGTATTTTTCCTTCCTGGCAGGAATTGTTCCTGCAGATGTACTTGGTAAGTTAATGCTGTGTCCCACAAAGTTATGGCTAGTCTGCAAAGGGGGTAAGAATGTGTGCCCCCCTGCTTGTTTACATACCACATGACCGTGGTGTTGTCTGTCTTTATCAGTAGTTTTCCTGGATGAAGTAGGTCCTTGAAGGCTATCAGGGCATTCTGAACAACTAGCATCTCTTTTTGATTGATATGTAAATGCATTTGGGTTGAGGACCATGTGCCCTGAATGCATCTTCCTGCCATGTGGGGCCCCCCCAGGCATAATCTGATGCATCCGTTGTTAGTGTCTGCCTGGCTGGGGGTAATGTGAATGGCTGTCCCTAGTTTTGGTGACAAGCCTTTGCCCACCATCGAAACTCCTTGTTGTAGGCAGGGAATGAGAGTAATCATTGTTTCCAGGCTGTGGCAATGTTTATTCCAAACACTTTTTAGGTACGACTGAAGTTTCCTCATATGCAGTTTTGCATATGGAATTAGTAGGATGCAGGATGCCGGATGCCATGAAGCCCAAAGCCTGCAGAATTTTTCTTGCAGATAACTAGGCCTTTGTTGCCAACGTTTTGAAATAGGTAGTCAGTTGCCTTTGTCTGGCGTGAGATAAGCCATCTGGGCAGCTGTATTTAAGCTTGCACCCAGGAATATTATCTTTTGAGAGGGTACTAGTTTTGATTTCTTTTCGTTGACTGGTGTACCCTAGTCATGTTAGAAGCCTTTTCACAAATGCCAGATGCTGTAGAGGAATGTCCTTGTTCTCTACTTGAATTAGACAGTCGTCCAAGTAAGGATATATTTGTATTCCTCTGTCTGCAGAATGCAATTACTGGTGCCAGGCACTTTGTGAAGACCCTGGGAGCAGTAGATAAGCCAAAGGGCAGGGCAGAGAAATGGTAATGCATTGAGCCAGCCTTGAATCGGAGGTATCTTCTGCATAATTGTCTGATTGGGACATGCAGGTATGCCTCTTAAGTCTAGAGTCACCAGCCAAGCGTTCTTGCCCAGCATGAGCAGAAGCTGCTGCAAAGTAATCATCTTGAATTTAGGTATATCCAGGAATGTGTTCAGAATAGATCCAGGTCTGGTCATGTTTAGGTACCAAGAACAGTCTTGAGTAAAATCCTTGTCCCTGCTCTTGCTCTGGTACTTGTTGAATGGCCCCCATGTCCACAGAGACTTGTTTTTGTGCCTCTGCCCATTGATTTTTTGGCAGATCTGGCCAGCCGTTTGCCTTTGGCAGGGTATGGAAATGGAACTTGTACCCATGTGACACGATATTTTGAACCCACTTGTCCTGGGTTATAATGTGCTAATTTTCCCCCTAAGGGTGCTGCCAGAAGATAAGTGCTTGGTGCAGGCAGGGGGAAGTCATTGGGACTGTCTCCTGTATGGTTGTGATTTTTCTTCTCCAACTTTGGAGGTAGAAGCACCCCATTGCTTTGACCTGTATGAACTCTGCGCCTGGGATCTGCCTCTAGGGCGTCTGGATCTGCCCCTTTGAGGTCTATCGGACACAGGAAAGGACCAATTCTTTGTAGGCCAGTGTCGGTGGCTGTACTTGCAAAAAATCTTTGACAGGTTTGCATAGTTACAGCTTTGGCCTCCATTTTCTTTAACACGTCCTCTGCCTTAACACCAAACAAAGTATCATGCTGTAAAGGTGCATCTATTAAATTTAACTTTGACATGATCAGGCAAATTTTGTATCTTTAACCAAGCATGCCTCCTAATTACAGAACCAGAATCATGCCCTGCAGGAGGCCTCCAAAGAATCAAAACCACATTGCAAAGTATGCTTTCCACCTTGTTCAGCTACATGCAATAAATCCTGCATTTCCTTGTTTTCTGCACATTCAGAGTTTAATAACATTTTCTGTTTAAGCAATGCCAAGACATGTTGCTGATATTTGAGCATATGAAACTGACAGTTAAGGCCCTTATAGCCAAAGTAGCAGATGTGTAAACCTTTTTTCCCCATCTATCCAGTGCCCTAGAATCTCTGTCAGAGGGGGTAGGGTTTTTTGCAGTGGAAGCCTTAACTCCTTTGGGACCCTGTGAAATAGTTTCTGGGTCTGCAGCAGGGTTTTAGAAAGGAATTTATAAGAGTCAGGAACCCTGTAATATCTGTCGGGCTTAACAGGAGCTGGAGGTAAGGAGTCAGGGGTAAGACTAGACCCCGAAAATACATCTACAATATCCAACACAGGTGGAATGGCTAGTGGCCTGTGTTGAGGTAGTAAAAGGAAATCCCTGAGCCTCTTTTTAGTTTCTGAAAACTCTTTGCTCTCCCAATGGAAATGCTCCCCCATGGTATGCAAGGTTACCCCAAAAGAATAGTCCTCTGGAGGAGAAGATGAAGGTATAGATTCTTCAGCATCAGAATCCTCATAAGGGGGAAGAGAATATTCCTGATCAGAAGAGGAATCAGAAGAAATAGAAACCTGATCTGAAGATTCATGGTCAGTCTCTTGTCTAGGCCTCTTATCAGGAGGGGGACAGGAACCCCTGATCAAGGTAATTAAGTCTTCGGCCATTTTGAGCATATGTTTTTTGGGCACAGAGGCCTGTACATGTGGCTCTTGAGTTTGTTTCTTTGCTTTAGAAGGTGCTTTAGTCTTTGCCTTTGAAGCGGAGGATGGTTTAATGTAAAGATGATTAGGTCTGAATACACCCTCAGAAGCCGGTGCCTGCTCAGCGGCTCTGGACCCATCTGAAGGAATAGTAACCAAGGCTCCAATACCTTGAGTTTACAGCGGCATGGTCGACTGCACGTGGGAGTCGGTAGTGGTCTGCGACTCTAAAGTAGCGGGCATCAGGGGCTGCGAAAGCGCCTCACTAAGAACCGGCGACTGGCTTAGGAGAAGCTTCATCGTCGGTTTTGGGCCTTGGTTTTCTATCTCTCTCCTTTTCTTTGCATTTTTTCCTGAACTCCGGTAGTCGGATGGCTATCCGACGACATTTCTGGATAATTAAACCGGCGTCCAAAATAGTTTAAAGCAAAATCATACCGACGCTTAATAGTGCATTGGTTAAATCTAGCACAAAACAGACAACCAGCAAAGTTGTGATCAGGGCCTCGGCAAGGAATACAGTAAGAATGAAAGTCCTTATGAGGTATTTGCTTTCAAGAAATACAATTATTTACTTTTTCTGACATCGGTCTGGAGCAAGAAAAAAAAGTTTCCCCAACAGGGTACTTAGCTTTATTGAAGACTTCGGATCTGAAACTCGAACATGAAAATCTCGAGAGTCGGCCGACCGGCACTTGCGAACTGCTTCTGCTTCGGGCACCGCACAGCAAGAAAGACCGAAGAAAATGGTGTCGGCTGCATTTTTTATACCCCTGACAACCTGCCGTGACAGCAGCCGACGCAGGACCCAGGACTTTGGAGTTCAGGCAGACTGAGGGCAACCTGCCAGCAGGATTACCCAAATGTAATGACTGCAACAGTGAAACACTAAGAACATCACACCAGCTTATGCTGAATTGCTCTCGGAAACTCTGTACAACCATACCAATGGTTGCATAGATGCTGCTGTACCTACCAGAACTAAGGCCAGAATTAGCCCCAGAAAAAGTGAAACAAGAAGAACATCTAGCCCCAGAAAAAGTGACCTGGTGACATCCCAAATTTAAACAGGGTATATAACAAACGGGAAAAAAATGGCAAAAATCAGGAAGGGTAATTCCCAAAAAAGGTAAAAACTCTCTCTAAGTAAATAGGCAACTAAGCGGTATAATTAGGTCAAGCAAAGCCAACTCTGAAGTTAAGACATCCTCACAGGCGAAGGATAACCATGAGGCCTTCTACAGCTGTCAGAAAGTTCAAGGGCAGCACAAAGCAATATGCTGAACTGGTGGGTAATAGTGCCACATTCACAGAGTCTGACGATACAGTAGACCTGTTAACAGAAAAATTCAGTTCCATGTTTACCCTACCCCCACCCATCCCCTCAATAATACCCTCAAACATAACCCCTCCAACTATAACTAGGGAGCATGTACTGGCTGCACTCACTACAGCCAACAATACGCCCTCAATGGGCAACAAAGCTAACCAAGGATGCTTCCTGAATTATACAAATTATGACTTATCAGGAACCCTGAAGTCATTACTTAACTACAGTCTTAAAACAGGCTTTGTGCCACATGGATGACTGCGACAGCCATCCCCCTTCATAAGGAAAGCCCTTCAACAGATCCCAAAAACTACAGATCCATTAGTATGACTAGTCTTACTTGCAAAGCCATGGAAAAATCGTGGAAATTATCAAAGAGGACATAGGAGACCTCCACACACTGGATCCATCCCAGTTTGGCATTATGAAAGGAAGGTCATACTTATTGAATCTGGTGGATTTCTCTGAAAACATCACCAAGGCAATGGATGAGGGGGAAACTATCCATACTGCCTACCTAAATCTAAATTGATGACCAAGGCATTTGATACAATACCCCACTCCGGCATGGTCAACAAACTTACAGAATTAGATACAAACCCTTTTATAACATGCTGGATAGCTAGCTGACTCACTGATAGGACCCAGGAGATTAGAATCAGTGAGGTTACCTCTGGAAGAGGTCGGACACCAGTGGAGTCAGTCAGTCACAGCTCTGTGCTAGGTCCACTCCTCTTTGGCATCTAATTCTCGGATGTCAAAGCCAATGTCAAAGGCATTTGGTTAACCATATTTGCAGACAATTGCAAACTGGGAGCAGTCACTGAATCCTAAGACAACAGCACTCTTCAGGGAGGTCTCATACAGACAAACACTTACAGCCAAAGCCATGGCTTAAAACTACAACACAAAGAAAAGAATTATAGTACCTTTTGGAAAGTCTGGCACCCCAGGTAACTACGTCATCAATAAAGCACCCTTAAAAGTTGATTCACTTGTCAGGGATCCGGGAACTCATGCAGATAGTAAACCTATCCTTCAACCAAAATGTATCCAAGGTAGTAAGAAAATCCTTCTAAGTTGGTCTACTTATAAAGGCATGGCATCTATGTGCTGAGAGGTCATCACACCACTACACCCCGGCCATCATCACACACATCATAAAGTATAATGCGTCCTTTGACATGTACTTGACCAGACACATGCAGCAACTGGAATGTCCACAAAGGTTCCTTACAAAAAGAATACATGGAGTTAGCATAAATTCCTACATTGATTACCTCAAAGCTCTCTCTCTCTCTATTCTGTATCATACAGACTTCTGAGATGTGACCTTTGCTTGGCATGCAAGGCATCCCTGGACCTTTTGCAAATCCGCAAATCAAACAGCATCAGAACTACTACATTAGAAGACTTAACTTTTGCTCGAGACATAAATGGAAAACGTTGGAAAGACAGATGTACATTTCTCACAGAATTCATATTCTCTGGAACAGGCTCCCTATCCATGTGAAGCAGAGTTCCTTCCTATCCCTATTTAAGCCCAACTTGCACCAATGGATGGGTAATCGTAAGTTCACCTCTGGTCTGCATCCTGTGTCTCTGACTGACAGAGGCAGTCATAAAATCAACCTTCTATAAATCAAATTTGTGGGTCACACTTGGCTTACACTGCAAGGCTTTTAAGAGCCCTAGAAATCATTTATCCTAGTATACACCTATGAACCTGGATTTAAGAACATCAGTTGTCTCCACAAAAAAAAAAAAATAAAAAGGATTTCTCCGACAAACCCCAGCAATGGGATTCAGAAAGATAAAGGGTGTTGATGCTAGGACCAGAGAGGTTTCAAATGCCACTGTATTTTTCTCATGTGAAGTTTTGCCATGGGTAGAATTCTAATTATAGGTGCCAAGAGACCCAAAAATCCCGAGGTATTTCCCTGCAGTAAACTAAGTCCGAGTGGAAAACCTTAGAAATGGATCTAGATAAAGGGACTGAGGTGTTTGTCTAGATGACATCCTAAAACCCAGTCCTGTGCGAAAGGGTCAAGAAAACCTTTGAATGTTCTCTTGGAATCCCAGCTTTTGTAAGAGATCTCTCACCCAAGATAAAGATTTCTGACACATTGAAAGACACTGCAAAGACAAACAAGTCAACTAAACATGGAAAAATGTGGATACCCTGCAACAAGCAATAAGCTACAACTGGAGCGATTTACATACTTTGTGAACACTCTTGGGGCAGTGGACAGTCCAAAGGTTAAGCAGAGAAGTGATATCATCATCCAAATACAAAATTTTAACATTGTGAACCGACATAATTTTGAATTTGGGCACCATCACAAACAGGTTTAAAAAGGAAGATCAAGAACTGGTCTCCAATAATTTTCTTTCTTTGGCACTAGTTACCCCTTTGGGAAAAAAACATGTACCCGTGAATTACCACATAGGTGGCAGTACACTAAACACAAACTGTGATAAGAGACTTAGGGACACACGTGGACAGTGGTCTCACCTTCGATAACCACATCGCCACAACAGTCAGGAAATCCTATGTGGCACACCTCATTACTAAGGGCTTTTCATCCAGAAAAAAAGGAAGTCATTGTCCCACTGTACTCATCCCTCATTAGACCCATTATAAAATGCAACGCCCTGTTTGGTATGTACCTCTCAAGACAACTGCAACAACTGGAAAGGCCGCAGAAATACCTCACTAAAAGAATCACAGGCCTAAAGCAGATGCCCTACGCTGACCGCCTTAAAATACTCCAGCTATACTCTGTCGCATATCGTCTATTCAGAGGCGATCTCTGCTTAACATGCAATGCCATGTCAAACCCAGAGCTGTTGGGCATGCTACACTTAAAGAAATCCCAATCCCTTGGAGCCACACGCTCCAGGGATCTAAACCTTGTCATCACAATAAACAAAACATGCTGGAGGGATAGGATCCTGACCCAGAGACTCCCCAGACTCTGGAATAGACTCCCCATACATGTCAAGCTGAGCGCCTCTTTGGCCCTCTTCAAAAAGGAACCTTGACGATTAAATGGGAGAAAGGAAATCCACCCCGGGAATCATGTCAGTTGCCCTGCTAGACAGGGGTCCAAGGAAGTAAATAGTGTGAGAAGAAATAGCCAGGGAATTGTTATGGCTAGGCTTGTATAGGCCCTAGTGCCAACAGCCTAGAACCAACCTATGAACTAGAACATACTTGAATAAAAACTCTTCCCACTTGGGAAGTAGGAAATGGTTCTTCTCACTCCTTGGGTGGGACAGCATGTGATGAAGAACCAGTAGAAACAAGAGTCTGACCTGGAAGATGAGGAATGACCTCATAGAAGAGGAATTTCCTCCCACCATCATCTACAACACTGATGAATGATTTTCAGAACCCATTTGTCTGAAACAAACTGTTGACAAAGAGGAAAATGGAGATTCAGACTTTCTGGAAAATAAAAAAGGGGCCAGAGTGGGAATGGAGTCACAAGGTCTCTTGAAAAGTCATTTAGACTTGTTGGGACTGTCCTTGATTTTGGAAGATTTGAGACTTCTTTTTGGAACCCCCTTGCCATTTTTTCTTTAAGTCTGTTTAACTGTATTTTGCTGAGAATGGTTTATTCTCAATTTGCCAAAACTGGATGAAAGATAGAAAACACCTTGAAAAACTGCAAAAGCAGGGCTGAAAATTCTTAGAGATTCCCTGATCAGCTTGTCCCTTTCATCATACTTTTGATCACTTCTGCAATAGAGGGGCCAAACATAATCTCTAACCAGGGGAGAATTTAAAATCTCATTTTTATCACTTGGGAGGTTCTGAAAATGAAGCCATGCAAACCTCCTCAAAACAGTACCGGTGAGCAAAGCCCTACAAGTAGTATCAGAGTCACACACACACACACACACACACACACACACACACACACACTAAACAATGAGTAGTGATCTATGCAATACAATAAACTGTTATTTAAAGCAGTTTTCCTCAGAAGAAGAAACTGCAGATAAAACACTCCTCGTACTTCACAATTTAAAAGAACAAACGTGAACACGAGCCCGACCATTCAAAAAGTACAGTTTTGTACCTACCATAAATGTAGATGTTCGAGGACCTCCATTGCTGCAGTCCTTACATATGGGTATTCCGCTGTCCACAATCGGCCCGAATACCAAAGGGCTAGAACCGGCGTCGGTCATCGGCGCCCGAGACTGACATCAGTACGTGCCAGTACAAATGCGCATGACCGACGCCATAACCTCAGTCTTTCTTGCCTCAGACGTCAGAATGCAAAAAACACCACCCAAACCCCAACCTAAAAAGAAAAGGGGGGAAGGAGGGAAAATTGGACTGCAGCAATGGAGATCCTCGAACATCTACATTTATGGTAGGTACAAAACTGTACTATGTTCTTCGCCTCCCATTGCTGCAGTCCTTACATATGGGTAGAATCCCAGAGCAACGGAAAAAGGGAGGCTGGCCAACTAAATAGCATTAGGAGCTGCTAACATGCCCTGTAAGATTGCAGTGGCAAACCCAGCCCTAGACCTAGAATAAAGAGGTAAATGATAATGCTTTGTAAAGGTATGTACAGAACTCCAAGCAGCTGCTTCTAGAATGTCTTTAGTAGCTACCCCTCTCAAAAAAGCAGTAGAGGTGGCCGTAGCCCTAGTAGAATGAGGCCTGATCCCAACTGGAACCTCCTTTCCATGATGAGAGTAACAAAAAGCAATACAATGGCCAATCCACTTGGAAATAGTTTTTTCGAGACAGCTTTCCCTCGTGAAGTCAAAGCAAATGAAACAAATAATTGTTGAGATCTTCTGAACTCTTTGGTTCTGAACAAATAATACCTTAACTGCCTATGTACATCCAAAGAATGCAAAACTTTTTCCCCTTCATTTTGGGGGTCAGCATAAAAAGTAGGCAAATGTATAGATTGGTTCAATGCCACATTAGAAATCACTTTAGGCAGAAAAGTAGGATTAGTACGTAAGGAAACTCTGTCCTTGTGAAAATCAGAAAAGGTTCCACTGCCATGAGGGCCTGTAATTCAGATACCCTTCTAGCATAAGTAACAGCCAATAAAAAAGCAGTCTTCCAAGACAACAACTTCAATTCAGCTGTAGCTGCAGGTTCAAAAGGAGGCAGAGTCAGCTTTTCCAAAACAAAATTAAGATCCCAGGTAGGAGTAGGAGCCCTCCGTGGGGGTCTTATATTCTTTGCCCCTCTAAGAAACTGTTTAATCAATGGATGTGAAAATAAAGGAGGGTCACAATCATAGTGAGCAGAAATAGCTGCAGCATGCACTTTTACAGAAGAGAAGGACAAACCCTTGTCCAATAAAATAGTCAAATATTGCAATGTACAACTCAAATTAGGCAATTTGACATCAAAGCCTTTAGCTGAACTCCAAAGAAAAAACTCTTCCATTTATCAGCATAAACTTTTCGAGTACTAGGACGCCTGGCTTCCAAAATAACATCCAAAACTTGTTGAGGGAGCTGAAGGCCCTCCTTCTCTAAAACAGAATGCGCCAAGCTGTCAGGTGTAGGGATTGCACCCTGACATTGAGAAAATGATTGTTTTCCTGAGACAATAAGTGAGGAATCTGTGGTAATGGCCAAGGTGTTCCATGAATTAAGCTCCTCAACAGAGGGTACCAATGCTGACGAGGCCAATCCGGTGCTATAAGGATCATGCAAGGTTTGTCCCTCCTGACTTTCAACAGCACCTTTGGAAGAAGAGGCAAAGGAGGAAAAGCATACACGTGAAGGTTGCTCCAACTGAAGGATAGTGCATCTATTTTCCAGGCTTTTGGATGAAACAGCCTTGTGCAAAACAGTGGCAGTTGGAAATTCAGAGGAGAAGCGAACAGATCTATGTCTGGAGTTCCCCAAGCCCTGGTCAACTGAAGAAATACCTGAGGGTCCAATTTCCATTCGTGAGGATCCACAATCTGTCTGCTCAGAACATCTGCTAACGAATTTTGTGCTCCTGGCAGAAACTGTGCTTGAAGAGTGATGTGCAGATTCAAAGCAGTTTCCCATAACAGCATTGCTTGTCTGCAAAGAGAGTAAGAATGAGTTCCCCCCTGCTTGTTGATGTACCACATGACAGTTGTGTTGTCTGTTCGAATCAACACCAGTCCTGGTTGAAGTAGGCTCTTGAATCCTTCCAAAGCAAATTGAACTGCCAGCATCTCTTTCATGTTGATATGCAAGTGAAGTAGCTCTGGGGCCAAAGGTCTTGAATCCATTTTCCTCTGAAATGAGCTCCCCAGGCTGACTCCGAGGCGTCTGTCGTCAATATCTGACTTGCCTCTGGTTGGGTCACAGAGAGCCCCTTGTTTAGGTGACATTCCTGAGCCCACCACAGAAATTCTTTCTGAATGCAAGGTAGAATCGAATGACAGTGTCCAAATCGTGGCTGTGTTGAGTCCAAACGCTTTTGAGATACCATTGTAGCTTCCTCATATGCAGTTTGGCATTGGGAAGTACTAGAATGCAAGATGCCATGAACCCCAAGGCTTGAAGGACTGTCCTTGCAGTCAGCCTGGACATTACTGATAGCTGTTGGAAGTATAGGTGAAGATTTCTTTGTTTGTCCGGGGTAAGAAATGCCATCTGAGCAGCTGTATTCAGTCTTACACCCAGAAAACACATCTCTTGTGAGGGTACTAGACTGGACTTTATTTCGTTCACAGAATACCCTAGGCATCTTAAAACTGTCATTACATACTGCAGATGTTGAAGAAGTTCGTGCTTGCCTTGAGCCAGTATCAAACAGTCGTCCAGATAAGGATAAATTTGAATTCCTGTTAGTCTGAGAAAAGCTATTACTGGAGCCAGGACTGTTGTGAATACCCTGGGCGCAGTAGACAAGCCAAAGGGCAATGCAGAGAACTGATAATGCAAATTCCCATTCCGAAACCTCAGGAATTTTCTGCAACTGGGCCTGATAGGAATGTGAAGATAGGCCTCCTTGAGATCCAGAGTCACCATCCAGTGATCTTTGCCCAGCATAGGTAACAGCTGTTGCAGTGTTAACATCTTGAATTTTGGAATTTCCAGAAAGGTGTTTAGAATGGACAAATCCAGAATTGGTCTCCAAGTATTTCCTTTCTTTGGCACTAAGAAAAGACGGGAATAAAAACCCTGTGCCTCTTTCTGCAGAAGGTACTTCCTGTATTGCTCCCAACTGAAGCAGAGAAGAAATTTGTGTCTGTGCTTCCAGTCTTTGCTGATGAGGCACATCCGGCATACCTTTGAAAGGAGGGAATGTGTGAAAATAAAATTTGTAGCCTCGATTTATTATGTCCAATACCCATTTGTCTTGGGTAACCAAATGCCAATTCCTTGTGAAAAGTCCCAGTTTTCCTCCTAGAGGAGCTGCCAGCAAGGCAGAGTCCGGCAGCTGAAGACAGAGGTCATTGGGACTGTTTCCGAAAGGACCGACCCCTGCCCTCCCCAGCAGAAGGGGTAGAAGAACTCAAAGACCTAGAAGTAACAGGGCCCTGAGAGGAAGCCCTACCTCTACCTCGACCTGCCCCTAGATTGATAATCCAAAGAGGGGAAAGACCATCCCTTAGCAGGCCAATTCCTACTGAACTTAGGGGGCTGAACCTGTAAAAAGTCCTTAACTGTCTGCATAGACTTAGCTTTTTCCTCCATTTTTTTCAAAACTGATTCTACTGGAGGGCCAAAAAGAACATCAGATTGTAGAGGAGCATCCACAATTCGAGCCTTAACATGCTCTGACAAGGTCTGATCTTTAAGCCAGGCATGCCTGTGAACAACTGAACTAGTAGCAGCCACCCTGGAAGAAGCCTGTAAAGAATCAAAACCACACTGCAAAGAATGCTTACCAACTTGGTCTGAAGCATGCACTAAATCCTGAAGCTCCTTACATTCAATACCTTCAGCTAAAGCATCTACTTTACATTTCAATTGGCCCAGCAAATAATTTTGCTACCTGAGCATATGAAACTGACAATTTAAAGCTCTCATAGCCAAAGTAGAAGAGGTATACAGTTTTTTACCCCACCTATCCAGGGCCCTAGCATCCTTGTCCAGAGGAACTGGATTCCTAACCACAGAAGCCCTAACACCTCTGGGGCTTTGAGTAATAGTTTCTGGATCAGCCCTAGGACTCTTATATAAGTACTTGTGAGCTTCCGGAACCCTATAGTATCTATCTGGTTTAACCGGGGCAGGAGGCAGAGAATCTGGGTTAAGGGCAGCCTCAGAAAATACATCCAGAACAACATCCAGTACAGAGGGAATAGCCAAGGGCCTATGCTGAGGCAAAAACAAGAATTCTCTAAGCCATTTACGAGAATCAGAATAATCCTGGCCCTCCCATTTGAAATGTTCTCTCATGGAATGCAAAGTCTCAGAGAAAGAAAAATCTTCTGGAGGGGACGCAGAGGGAGTAGTGTCCTCAGCCTCCGAATCAGAATAGGGAGGGAAATCCTGAAGCTCTTCTACAGAGGAATCTGACTCATTGGAAGACTGAACCAAACCCTCCAACTCTGTCTCTACCCTGGGCCTCTTCGCAGGGGGGGGGCATAGAACCCCTAATTAAAGTAATCAAATCTTCAGCCATCTTTAACAAGTGCTTCCTAGGAGCTGGACCCTGGGGACTAGCACCAGCAGGGGCAGACTTAGACTTAGAATGGGCTTTGCTTTGAGAAGGAGGAGGCCAAACTACCCTATGAGGGGAGGGAACCACTGACATCAGAGAAGCACCCTCAGCCTGGCCTAACACAGGAGAAGCCACTTCCTGTAGTAACAAAGGCTCCCCTTGAGACTCAGGTAAACTTTCAGAAGGAGCCGCTGAAGTAGTCAGTGGTTCTCCAGAACCGGCGTCCGAAGTGGACGACTCATCCTGTTTGGACCGCAAAGACTTCTCTTTGCGTTTTTTAGAAGAACCAGGCGTCGGTGAATCCGACGGCATGTTGTAATTACAACGTTTACCAAACACCAGCCTAGCACAGTCCAACCGACGTTTAATAGTACGCTTGTTAAAAGTAGCACAAAAGCGACACCCAGCAACGTCGTGCTCAGGCCCCAAACAAGGAATACAGAGTGAATGGTAATCCCTACGAGGAATCTGTTTCCCACAAGAAATACAGTTATTAACTTTTTCTGACATCCGTCAATACTGAGGCAAGAAAAAGACAAAAAAGTGTCCCCAACGGGGTACTTAGCCCAACTTGGTCTCCGGTCTGAAACTCGAAAACCGACAATTCCAGAACGCCGAACGGCACTTGCAAATGCTCCTGCTTAGGACCACGCAGCAAGAAAGACTGAGGTTATGGCGTCGGTCATGCGCATTTGTACTGGCACGTACTGACGTCAGTCTCTGGCGCCGATGACCGACGCCGGTTCTAGCCCTTTGGTATTCGGGCCGATTGTGGACAGCGGAATACCCATATGTAAGGACTGCAGCAATGGGAGACTAAGAAAATCACTGAAAATCAAAAGTTTTGCAGAAGTATACACTTTTTCTCAGTACTATCAATAATTTTCCCATCCTTATCAGAAAGAGTAGGATTGGAATTAACTAAGTGCTTAGCAGCAATGGGATCAACAAAAGCTATAGCTGCGGGCCAGATTTGTGAAGAGTGTATAAAAATAAAAAACTGAGGAACTTTATGCATCCTGTCTTTTCAGGGGCAGCTGGCTGACTATCGGGAACACTGCAGGCAGTCAAACACACATCCTCTAAAGCAGACAGAAAAAGAGGAATGGGTGTGGGTTCTGGAAAGTCCTTCTGTAACAACTCCTAGTATATTCTGATGGAGTAAGAAATGTCAGTGTTCTCCCACTGAAAATACAGTCACATTCTAGCAATAGTCTCAAAGAGAAGAAGAACCCTCAAAGGGAGGATCAGAAACCAAGCTCCCCTCAGTCTGACTGAGAAATCTGAGGGAGAGAAGGGCTGTATCCATCCCTGCATCTTCCTGTTCAGATTCAGACTCCTGAATATCTTCAGGAAAAAAGAGGAAACCCTCTTCTTTTATCAGAAACCACTTCAGAAGAAGGATTATTAGCCAGACCGAGTAAACTATTCCTATCCTATGAAAATTGAGGAGTTGATACAAGCTTGGTTTTCTGGGGGTTTTTTTTTTCTTTTTTGGACAGGAAAAATGGGGCCAATCATGTCACTTATGGCACCAGCAGCTTCCCCAGGGATGGGCACTGCATTCTGACAACAGGGAAATCTTCCCTGTTCCCTGTCCCAGGACCAACAGGAATGGGCTCCCCTTTACCCACTGACGGTACTTCAACAGCCACACAGAACAAGGCTAACCCTCAATCCATAATGGCTGTAGGTGCTACACCAGAGGGATGCAAGGTAAAAGATAAGTGGTCTGAAGTTTAATAAATGGCCACAGCAGACTCATCCACCTGCGGTGAGGCAAACTGCTAGACTGTAGTGGTGGCAACGGCTGTTTTTTTGTTCCTCTTTTTGTGGCTGGAAGAACTGACCATGGGACCAGTAATCTGTTCGATGGTCAAACAGAAAATGATGCTTCTTTTCCAGTGATGACAAAGCAGCAATTGCAATCATCACTACCAGTGCACAAAACTTTTTTTTTTTTGATAGAAACACAAAGTAGACAGTACTTTAAAAAGTACAGTTGTGTACAGTTACCATTAATGTAGATGTTCAAAGTGTATTCACTGTTGAAGTCATTACATTTGGGTAATCTGTTGGCAGGTTGCCCTCAGTCGGCCTGAATATCAAAGTCTTGGGTCCTGCGTCAGTTGCTGTCTCCTCTTCCATGACGTCAGGTCGTCAGGGGTATAAAACATACAGCCAACGCTATATATATATATGTGTGTGTGTATATATACATGTGTATATATACGTGTGTATATATATATATATATATATATATATATATATATATATATATATATATATATATATATATATGTGTGTGTGTATATATATATATATATATATATATATATATATATATATATATATATGTGTGTGTGTGTATATATACATATATATATATGTACATATATATATATATATATATATATATATATATATATATATATATATATACACACACACACATACACACACACACAGCAATATATATGTAAATGCACTTTTAGCAACATAAACTTTACCTTCACCTAAAAGCAAATACACCACAAAGGCTTTAGAATATAGTGAAGGAAAGAGAAGTTCTAAAAAAGGGGGATGGCGGGTGGGTAACCCGGACTGCAACAGTGAATACACTCTAACATCTACATTTATGGTAAGTGTACACAACTGCACTATGTTCTTCGTGTTTCACTGTTGCAGTCATTACATTTGGGTAGAATCCCAAAGCTATGGATGGGAGAATGGAACTAAATAGCATTAGGAGCAGCTATAAGACCCTGCAGAACTGCAGTGGCAAAGCAAGCCTGCCCTGGACTTAGAGAATAGACACAAATGATAATGCTTTGTAAAAGTATGAACAGAGCTCAAAGTAGCAGCTTCTAGAATGTCTTTGGTTGGAACTCCTCTGAGAAAGGCTGCTGAGGTAGACGCAGCCCTGGTGGAATGTGACCCGATTCCCTTGGGCACCGGTTTACCATGATGCAAGTAGCAGAAACGAATGCAGTGCCTTATCCACTTAGAAATAGTCTGCTTTGATATAGCCTTCCCCTCTGATCCTGCAGCACATGCCACCAGTAGTTGCTCAGACTTTCTTAGAGATTTGGTCCTGTTTAAGTAGAATCTTAGTTGTCTGTGTACGTCCAATGAATGCAGAATCCGCTTCCCCTTGTTCTGCAGATTTGGGTAAAATGTTGGTAGGTGAATAGTTTGGTTAAGAGCCACACTGGGTACCACCTTAGGCATATAAAGGAGGGATTGGTCCTGAGGGACACCCTGTCCAAGTGAAATGTAATAAAAGGCTCCACAACCATGAGGGCCTGTAGTTCTGAAACCCTTCTTGCTGAAGTGATTGCCAAAAGGAAAGCAGTTTTCCAACGTAAAAACTTTATATCCGCAGTGGCTGCTGGTTCAAAAGGAGACAGGGTGAGTTTTTCCAGCACAAAATTCAGGTCCCATGCAGGAGTTGGTGATCTTCTGGGAGGCCTTACATTTTTGGCCCCTCTAAGATACTGTTTTAGCAGAGGATGAGAAAATATGGGAGGCTCCATGTTGTAATGAGCCGAGATGGCAGAGCAATGGATTTTTATTGAAGAAAAAGACAGGCCCTTGTCAAGCATCTCAGTAAAGTATTGTAAAATCTGAGGAATATTTGGTTTTGCTGCGTCCGTTCCTTGTGCTTGGTTCCAAGCACAGAATCTCTTCCATTTATCAGCATAAGATTTTCTAGTACTAGGCCTTCTGGCTTCCAAAATGACATCCATCACAGATTACTGAGAGGTGGTGTTTGAATAATTACATGATCAGCCATGCTGCTAGGTTCAGAGTTTGGAGCGGAGTGTGCAGAATTTGATTGCTCTGCTGAGACAGTAGAGGAGGTATTTGAGGCAAGTACCAAGGAGGGAGTTGAGACATATTCCCTAGAATTGGGTACCAGTGCTGGCGAGGCCAGTCGGGGGCAATTAGGATTATTTTTGTTTTTTCCTGTCTGACCTTTAGTAAGACCTTGGGGGGGAGAAGAGATAGAGGAAGAAAGGCGTAGACTGATAGGTTTTTTCCAACTGAAGGATAGGGCATCCACTTTCCATGCTTGTCTGTGATAAGTCCTTGTGCAGAATTTGTCCAGTTGATCATTTTGGGGAGAGGCAAAAAGATCTATGTCTGGGCTCCCCCATTTCTGTGTTATGTTGAAGACTTGTGGATCCAGGTTCCACTCGTGAGGGTCCATAAGATTTCTGCTTAGGTTGTCTGCCAGAGTATTTTGTTTTCCTGGCAGGAATTGTGCTTGAAGATGTACTTGGTAAGTCAAGGCTGTGTCCCACAATGCCATGGCTAGTCTGCAAAGGGGGTAGGAATGTGCATCCCCCCTGCTTGTTTATGTACCACATAACCGTGGTGTTGTCCATCTTTATCAGTAGTTGTCCTGGATGAAGTAAATCCTTGAAGGCTGTCAGGGCATTCTGAACAGCTAGCATCTCTTTCTGGTTGATATGCAGATGCATTTGTTTTGGGTTCCATATGCCCTGAATGCATCTCCCCGCCAGGTGGGCCCCCCAAGCATCGTCTGATGCATGTGTAGTTAGGGTTTGGGTGGCAGGGGGTAGAGTGAAAGACTGTCCCTTGTTTTGGTGACATGTCTCTGCCCACCGAAGAAACTCCTGCTGTAGGCAGGGAATGAGAGGAAAGTACAGTTTTGTACCTACCATAAATGTAGATGTTAGAGTGTAGACACTGCTGCAGTCATTACACTTGGGTTATCCTGCCGTCAGGCGGTTCCCCAGCTGGCCTGAGTTCCAAAGTCTTGGTCCGGCATCGGTTGCTGTTGCCTCCTCCCTGACGTCAGTGCGACAGGGGTATACAAGATGCAGCCGATGCCATTTTCTTCAGTTTTTCTTGCCCCAGATGTCAGGTGCCCCCAAATAGGTAGGCAATTCAAATTGCTAATAAAACATACATAAGAAATGCAAACATACTTTCAGCTACCAGCAAATACTCCCCATAGGTAGTAATAGGTAGAGGAACTAGGTACGTACTAGCCAGTAAGGGGGGAAGGAGGGAGGGTAACCTGGACTGCAGCAGTGTCTACACTCAAACATCTACATTTACGGTAGGTACAAAACTGTACTATCTTCATCGTGTGACACTGCTGCAGTCATTACACTTGGGTAGAATCCCAAAGCTGAGGTAGGGTGGTTGGTTCTATAAGGCATTAGGGGTGGCTATAAGGCCCTGCAGCAATGCAGAGGCAAAGCCAGCTCTGGATTTAGAGTATAGAGGCAGATGGCAACGCTTGGTGAAGGTATGCACAGAACTCCATGTTGCTACTTCCAAAATATCCTTGGTAGGTACTCCTCTGAGGTAGGCAGTTGAAGTGGCTGTTGCCCTGGTGGAGTGAGATCTAATGCTGTTAGGCACAGGTTTTCCATGGTGCCTATAGCAGAAACGTATGCAATGTCCTATCCATTTGGAAATAGTCTGTTTTGAAATAGCTTTTCCCTGTGCTGCTGCAGCATATGCTACCAATAATTTCTCAGATTTTCTGAAAGCTTTGCTTTTGTCCAAGTAGAAGCGTAACTGCCTGTGAATGTCCAATGAATGCAGTAGTCTTTCCCCTTTATTCTATGGTTTTGGATAAAAAGTAGGCAAGTGAATGGTTTGGTTTAGAGAGACACTTGAAACCACCTTAGGCATAAACGTAGGGTTAATTCTTAAGGACACCCTGTCCCGGTGGAAAATGAGGAAAGGTTCCACTGCCATAAGTGCCTGTAATTCTGAAACTCTTCTTGCAGAAGTTATTGCCAGGAGCAGAGCAGTTTGCCAAGAAATGTATTTTAATTCTGCCGTGCTAGCTGGTTCAAAAGTAGGTAAAGTTAATTTTTCCAAAACAAAGTTGAGGTCTACGGGGCGGTCTTATGTTTTTAGCCCCTCTGAGGTACTGTTTTAGCAAAGGATTAGAGAAAATTGGTGGATCTGTGTTGTAATGTGCAGAGATGGCAGAGGCGTGGATCTTGATGGATGAAAAGGAGAGGCCTTTGTCCAGCATCTCAGTCAAATATTGTAGTATCTGAGGAATGTTTGGCACAAGAGGATCAAGGCTGTGAGCCTAGTTCCAGGCACAGAATCTCTTCCATTTGTCCGAGTAGGCTTTCCTGGTACTAGGCCTTCTGGCCTCCAGAATGACATCCATAACTGCTTTGGAGAGAGGCATTATTTGCGTGGCTAGGGAATCTCCCATGCAGCTAGGTTTAGTGTCTTTAGCTGGCTGTGGAGTAACTGATTGTTGTGCTGAGACAGCAGATGTGGTATTAGAGGCAAAATCCAGGATGGTCCTTGTGCTACGTTTTTTTAAGATTGGGTACCAGTGCTGGCGTGGCCAGTCTGGTGCAATCAGTATCATTTTTGGCTCTTCTTGCCTGGTTTTTATGAGTACCTTTGGGAGAAGAGGCAGTGGTGGAAAAGTATATACTTGTAGGTTTGTCCAGCTGAATGAGAGGGCATCCACTTTCCATGTTTGCGGATGGTAACTCCTTGTGCAGAACTTCTTTAGCTGGCAATTCATTGGGGAGGCAAACAGATCTATGTCCGGGCTCCACCATTTCTTTACCATCATTCTGAATATTTGAGGATTCAATTCCCATTCGTGGGGATCCATGATATTTCTGCTCAAGTCGTCTGCCAGTGTGTTTTTCTCTCCTGGCAGGAATTGTGCTTGTAGATGAACTTGATAGTTTATAGCTGTGTTCCACAAGGTCATAGCTCGTCTGCAGAGGGGGTAGGAGTGAGTGCCCCCTTGCTTGTTTATGTACCACATAACTGTGCTGTTGTCGGTCTTTAGTAGTAGTTGTCCTGGATGCAACAGGTCCTTGAAAGCTACAAGGGCAGTTTGTACAGCTAGCATCTCTTTTTGATTGATGTGAAGATGCCTTTGTTCTGCGGGACACTTGCCCTGAATACATTTTCCTGCCATGTGTGCTCCCCAGGCATAATCCGATGCATCTGTTGTCAGTGTTTGCCTGGCTGTGGGTTGAGTGAAAGTCTGTCCCTTGTTGAGGTGACAAGCTTGAGCCCACCATCGAAACTCCTGTTGAAGGCAAGGTATTAGTGGTATAACGGTTTCCAAACTTTGACAGTGTTGAGACCATACATTCTTTAGGTACCATTGTAGTTTCCTCATATGCAGTCTGGCATATGGAATTAGTAGTATGCAAGATGCCATGAAGCCCAAGGCCTGCAGAATTTTTCTTGCAGGGAGTTGGGTCTTTGTTGCCATCAATTGAAAGTATTGTGTCAGTTTGTCCTTGCTTGTCTGGCATGAGAAAAGCCATCTGGGCCGTTGTGTTCAAGCTGGCACCCAGGAATATTATCTCTTGTGAGGGCACTAGTTTTGATTTCTTTTCGTTTACTGTGTACCCCAGGCAACTTAACTTTTTTACAAATGCCAGATGCTGTAGAAGAATGTCCTTGCTCTCTGCTTGAATCAGGCAGTCATCCAGGTATGGGTAAATTTGAATTCCTTTGTCTGCAAAATGCAATTACTGGTGCCAGGCACTTTGTGAAGACCCTGGGCGCAGTAGATAATCCAAAGGGCAGTGCAGAGAATTGGTAGTGCATTGGACCAGCTAAGAACCTGAGGTATCTTCTGCAGTTTTGTCTGATAGGGACATGCAGGTATGCCTCCTTGAGGTCCAAAGTCACGAGCCAAGCTTTCGGAACATCCAGGTAAGTGTTTAGTGAAGAAAGATCCAGAATGGGCCTCCAGGCTTTGTCTTTTCTGGGAACCAGAAAGTCTCTTGAGTAAAATCCTTGCCCTTGTTCCTGTGGTGGTACCTTTTGAATAGCTCTCATGTTCATGGGTGCGCCATAATTTGTTTGTGGGCCTCTGCCCATTGATTTAGTGGCAGATTTGGCATTCCTTTTAATCTTGGCAGAGTGTGAAAGTGGAACCTGTAACCTTTTGAAATAATATTGAGAACCCATTTGTCTTGGGTGATATGCCAATTGTGATAAAAAAAAGTGCCAGTTTTCCTCCCAAAGGGGCTGCCAAGAGTGAGTTGTTTGGCAGCTGGAGTGGGAAGTCATTGGGGCTGTTTTTTATATGGTTGGTGCCTGTCTTCCTCTTCTTTCTGGCCTGATGCACCCCATTGTCGAGGCCTGTAAGGACCTTGTGGTTGACATCTACCTCTTGGCCATCTGTATCTGCCCCTTTGAGGTCTGTCATTAACTGGAAAGGACCAATTCTTTGTTGGCCAGTTTCTACTAAATCAATCAAGGAGGCTGAACCTGTAAGAAATCCTTCACTGTTTGCATAGATTTTGCCCTTTCCTCCATTTTCTTTAATACCTCTTCTGCCTTAACTCCAAATAAAACATCCTGCTGTAAAGGTGCATCCAGTAATTTAGCTTTAACGTGCTCTGGTAACGTATGTTCTTTTAACCATGCATGTCTTCTAATGACAGAGCCTGTAACTGCTGCTCTGCATGAGGCCTCTAAAGAATCAAAACCACATTGCAAAGTATGCTTTCCCACTTGTTCAGCGGCATGCAATAAATCCTGCATTTCTTTAAAATTAGGAGGATCAGTATCTGGAAGCATTTTTTGTTTCAACTGAGTCATCAAAAATTGCTGATATTTTAGCATGTGAAACTGGCAATTTAAGGCTCTCATTGCTAAAGTTGCAGACGTATATACTTTCTTTCCCCATCTGTCTAATGCTCTGGAATCTCTGTCAGAGGGAACTGGGTTCTTTGCTGATGAGGCCTTAACCCCTATGGGTCCCTGAGAAATAGTTTCAGGATCAGCAACAGGGCTTTTATACAGAAATTTGTGCGAGTCAGGGATTCTGTAATATCTATCCGGTTTAAGTGGAGCTGGAGGTAAGGAATCAGGATTTAAGCTGGATTCAGCGTACACATCATCCACAATATCTAGCACTGGCGGAATAGCCAGGGGTCTGTGTTGAGGTAATAATAGGAAGTCTCTTAGCTTTTTCTTGGATTCTGAATAATCCTGACCTTCCCAATGGAAATGCTCCCTCATGGTATGTAAGGTTTCCCCAAAGGAGTAGTCCTCAGGCGGAGAGGCTGATAGAATAGATTCCTCAGCATCAGAATCCTCATAAGGGGGTAAAGAATATCCCAGGTCTGAGGATGAATCTGAGGAAATGGACCCCTGGTCGGATGAATCATAATCTGCATCCTGTCTATGCCTTTTATCAAGTAGGGGATGGGAACCCCTGATCAGAGTGATTAGGTCTTCGACCATTTTGAGCATTTGTTTCTTAGGCATGGAGGCCTGTGTCCTGGAGAATGCTGTACTTGTTTCTTAGTTTTTAAAGGAGGCTTTCACTTAGAAGAGGGTTTAATGCTTAGCTGAGTAGGTCTGAAGACACCCTCTGAAGCTGCGGGTAGCTCAAGTACTCCTGATCCCTCTGCAGGATCGGTTTCAGTCTGCTGAAAAGCTAGTGCGTCCGAAGGCCCAGCCATCTCCACGTCGGGGGCGGCCTGCGGTTTTGCAGAAGCGGTCAGGGGCTGCGAAGGCGCCGGAGAACCGGTGACTGGCATAGAAGAGGCTTCGTCGTCAGTTTTGGGCCTCGGATGCCTGTCCTTGTCTTTGCGCTTTTTATGAATACCCCGACGGCATGGTATAATTAACTTTTCTGCCAAAGTAATGTCGGCCAAAATCAAACCGACGTTTAAAAGTGCGCTTATTAAACTTAGCACAAAACCGACAACTAGTAACGTCGTGGTCTGGGCCTAGGCATGGGATACAATAAGAATGGAAATCCTTATGAGGTATTTGCTTCCCACAAGAAATCTAGTTATCAACTTTTACTGACATCGATCTGAGGCAAGAAAAAGTTTCCCCAACGGGGTACTTAGCTTTGTAGAAGACTTTGGTTCTGGATTCGGAATGAAAATCTCAAGAGTAGGCCGACCGGCACTTGCGAACTGCTTTTGCTTCGGGCACCGCGCAGCAAGAAAGACTGAAGAAAATGGCGTCGGCTGCATCTTATATACCCCTGTCACACTGACGTCAGGGAGGAGGCAACAGATTCCAAGACTTTGGAACTCAGGCCGGCTGGGGAACTGCCTGACGGCAGGATAACCCAAGTGTAATGACTGCAGCAGTATCACACAATGAACATTCATTGTTTCCAGACTGTGACAATGCTGACTCCATAAACATTTTAGATACCATTGAAGTTTCCTCCGATGCAGTCTTGCATATGGAATTAGTAGAAGGCAGGATGCCATGAACCCCAAAGTCTGCAGAATTTGTCTTGCAAATAACTGGGTTTTTATTGCCATCTGTTTGAAGTACGTAGTCAGTTGGCTTTGTTTGTCTGGCGTAAGGTAAGCCATCTGGGCAGTTGTATTCAACCTTGCACCCAGGAATGTAATTTTTTTGAGAGGGTACCAGTTGTGAATTCTTTTCATTTATAGTGTACCCTAGGCATGTTAGAAGCCTTTTTACAAACGCCAGATGTTGAAGAAGAATGTCCTTGTTTTCTGCTTGAATGAGACAGTCGTCCAAGTAAAGATAGATTTGTATGCTTCTTTGTCTGCAAAATGCAATCACTGGTGCCAGGCACTTTGTAAAGACCCTGGGCACAGTAGATAAGCCAAAGGGCAGTGCAGAGAATTGGTAATGCATAAAACCTGCCCTGAAGCGAAGGTACCTCCTGCACGATTCCCTTATTGGGATATGCAGGTATGCCTCTTTTAAGTCTATAGAGTCACTAACCAAGCGTTCTTGCCCAGCATGGGCAGTAGCTGTTGTAAAGATAGCATTTTGAATTTTGGAATGTCCAAGAACGTGTTCAAATCGATAAGCCCAGTATTGGACACCAGGCATTGTCTTTTCTGGGTACCAGGAACAGTCTTGAATAAAAGCCTTGTCCTTTTTCCTGTTCTGGTACTGGCTGAATAGCCCCCATATCCATGAGGGACGTAACTTGTTTCTGAGCCTCTGCCCATTGATTTTGTGGCAGATCTGGCCAACCATTTGGAATTGGCAAAGTATGGAAATGAAATCTGTACCCCTGGGATACTATGTTTAATACCCACTTGTCCTGGGTAATTAACTGCCAATTGTGAGCATGATGTGCTAATTTTCCCCCCAAGGGGGCTTCCAAAAGATGCTTGGTGATGGTAGAGGGAAGTCATTGAGACTGCTTACTGTACAGGGTTGTGCTTTGTTTCCTTCAGATTTGGAGTGAGAGGCACACCATTGCTATGACCTGTAAAGAACCCTGTGATTGGTATCTAGAGACTTTTGAGCGCCTGGATTTGCCTTGTGAGGCTCTGTTGGACTCAGGAAAGGACCAATATTTAGTAGGCCACTGCCTACTGAATCTGAGTAGTTGCACTTGTAAGAAATCTTTTACAGTTTGCGTAGATTTAGCTTTGTCTTCCATTTTCTTTAAAACCTCTTCTGCCTTATTACCAAACAGAGTATCATGCTGTAAAGGTGCATCCAACAATTTAGCTTTAACATGATCAGGCAAATTTTGCTCCTTGAGCCAGGCATGCCTTCTAATCACAGATCCAGTAACTGCGGCCCTGCAAGAGGCCTCCAAGGAATCAAAACCACATTGCAAAGTATGCTTTCCAACCTATTATACTGCATGCAATACTTTCTGTAATTCTTTATTCTCCACACAATCAGAAATCAACATCATTTTCTGTTTCAATAAGCCCATAACATGCTGTTGGCATTTAAGCATATGAAACTGGCAGTTTAAGGCCCTAATTGCCAAGGTTGCAGACGTATAAACCTTTCCCCATCTATCCAGTGCCCTGGAATCTCTATCAGAGGGGGTAGGATTTTCGGCTGTAGAGGCCTTTACACCTCTGGGACCCTGTGAGACAATTTCAAGATCAGCAGCAGGATTTTTGAATAAAACTTTGTGGGATTCAGGAACCCTGTAATACCTGTCTGGCTTACTAGGAGCTGGAGGAAGGGAATCAGGAGCCATGCTTGATTACGAAAACACATCAACCATGTCTAATACAGGAGGTATAGCCAAAGGCCTATGCTGAGGAAGAAAGAAATCCCTAAGCCTCTTTTTTGATTCAGAGAAATCCTGACTCTCCCAATGAAAATGTTCCCTTAAAGTATGCAAGGTTTCTCCAAAAGAATAATCCTCAGGAGGAGATGCAGATGGGATGGATTTGTCTGCATCTGAATCTTCATAGGGTGGTACAGAAAATTCCTGATCAGAAGAGGAATCAGAAGAAATAGAAACCTGATCAGAAGATTCATAATCAGTGTCTGGCCTAGGTGTCTTAGCGGGGGGGGGGGGGGGGGTTGGGAACCCCTGATCAAGGTAATTAAGCCCTCAGCCATTTTGATCATCTGTTTTTTAGGCATAGGTGCCGGAGCATGTGGCTCATGCGTCAGTTTTTTAGACTTAGAAGTTGTTTTTGAAGCTTGCATCGGTTTTATATAGAAATGTTGAGGCCTGAAAACACCCTCAGAAGCCGGTGCCTGCTCAGCGGCTCCGGACCCATCCGCGGGTTCAATACTCTGAGAATCTCACGGCATACCGGACTCCGCATGGGTCTTGGTAGAAGCCTGTGACTCAAAAGTAGCGGGTATCAGGGGTTGAGAAAGCACCTCACTGAGTACCGGCGAACTGGCGACTGGCTTATGAGAAGCTTCGTCGTCGGTTTTGGACCTCGATGGCCTGTCTCTGTCTTTTTCTTTGCGTTTTTTGTGAACTCCAGTAGTCGGATTGCTATCAGACGACATTTCCGGGTAATTAAATCTGGTTCCAAAATATTTTGAAGCAAAAATATACCAATGCTAGTGCGCTTTGGTTAAATCTAGCACAAAATCTAGCACAAAACCGACAGCAAGGCACGTTATGATCTGGGCCTAGGCAAGGAATACAGTACAAATAAAAACCCTTAGGAGGTATTTGCTTCCCACAAGAAATGCAATTATTAACTTTTACTGACATCGGTAAGGAGCAAGAAAAAGTTTCCCCAACGGGGTACTTAGCTTTAATTGAAGACTTCAGTACTGAAACTCGAATGGGAAAATTTCAGGAGTCTGCCGACCGGCACTTGCGAACTGCTTCTGCTTCGGGCACTGCGCAGCAAGAAAGACTGAATAAAATGGCGTTGGCTGCATGTTTTATACCCCCCGACGACCTGACATCATGGAAGAGGAGACAGCAACCGACGCAGGACCCAAGACTTTGATATTCAGGCCGACTGAGGGCAACCTGCCAGCAGATTACCCAAATGTAATGACTGCAACAGTGAAACACGAAGAACATCAGTATGCCAGCACCACAAAGGTAAACAATTTCTCCACAGAAAAAATATTTTCAGTTACTTTACACCACTTTTAAACTGACAGGAAAAAATCGAGCGCTCTGTTTTAAAAGTACAGCCCCAAGACAGTCCTTTAAGACACAATACTCCTAGCTTTAAAGTAACTTTCCTGAAGATGAAAATAATAAAAAAAAAAAAAAACTAAAAAATCCAAGAAACTAGAAATCTTTCTTCCCCAAAGGGAATTTATATGCCCAGCAAATGAAAGCACAAGCCGAAAGTCAATCCCCAAAGTCTACATACTCTTCTGTGGCAATAAAGCTCTGAAGGGCTTTGAACCAAACTTGTTTTAGTCAGCTCAGCTCAAGCTGCTTGACCGTTTGGACATGTTGAAGGTGCCCTGAAACTTTAATAGTTAAGGCTACTGCAGCAGTCATAAATATGATGAACATCTAGAGAGAGTTACCAAAAAACTCACAAGAGGAAGTAATAGTTTGTGTAGGAACAACCTTTTGAGGTTGGAACTTTCAGAAACAAGTTGGGAAAGGATAGGTCAAGAAAAGTTCTCCAAGACGAATCCTTCTTTGGCACCAGAGAAATTTTTGAATAAAAGCCTTGTCCCCATCGACCTAAAGGGACAGGTTCTATGAACCCCACCCCAAGAAAGCATATGGTTGATGACTAGGGAAAACAGTCAAGTCTAATTTGGAAGATGTGGGGGGGGGGGGGTCCCTTAATAGAAGGTAGGTTTTCCCACTGCCATCTGTTACCTTCCCGAACAACTTTTAATACCCATTTGTCTGACACAATCTGATGCCAAAAGTGAAGGTGAAGAACCAGGCTCTGGCACAGATTTAGGTATGAAGATGAGAGGAAGGAAGAATACTGTAAAAGTCAGTCATTCTAAATTACTGGACTGCCTTTTTTCTTTAAGCCCCCCCCCCCCATCGGTCTTCCTACTATAAGCTTTTCGTGACTGTATATTTTTCTTTTTGTAAAAGGAAAAAAAATCTGAAATCCACAATCTTTCCTTCAAACCAACAAAGAGTGAGCACTTTCACAGACCTTTTCAGACTACCAGATAAAACTCAGCTTATAAAAACAGGGAAAAAAAAGACATTCTAAAACATATCCAATCATGTGTCTTCTTTAAGATCGGTTATTGTACTCTATCTTAAACCTCTGGTTATTTGAAACACATTTAAAATTAATACAGTCATTCAAGCTTACTGAATTTGTGGTACCTAATCCTATTTGTCACTCATATTCCTTGGTGTCCAACATGTTCTTAACATCTCTGTCCCCAATACTAGGATCTATAGCATCTAACACACAAAAATAAAAACTTTTAGAAACCTGCGGACTTTGAAGTATGTCTATACAAAGGCTTTTTTTATTACCATTCTTTTTTATTGCATGGCAGTGTTCATATATTCTTGAATTTAATTTCCTAATAGTCATGCCCACATAAAATGACTGGCATGCTAGACACTCAGCAACATAAATTACATTAAAACAGATGCAATAAGCATAACCTGGTCCTGTATTCAAACAGAAAAAAAAAAGTCAGTCTGCTACAAATCTGTATTAACTGCACATACTACTGTCTCCACTAGCTTTCAAGAATATTCTTAAAGCTTTAACATTTTTATTATTTATAACAGTGGGTGATGTACCCACCACTTTATTCCACTACAGGAACTCCAGCCACGGTCCACAATCACTAAAGCACAAGCTGCTGGAGTACTAAGCATGCAAGTTAATACTAAACATACTTGTTTGCATCACTAAACACTCAAGAGAGAAGTTAGCATTATCCTCTATCAGTCAACAGCTGATACACATTTTCATTTGTCAATGGCCATATCCCTTTCTTTAAAATTCTTTTTAGACTGACCTTTTCACTTTCAAAGTTTGAATAATTTGCGGTTAGCATACTAATCCTCACCATAAGCTCTTCATATGTTATGGTTTTAATGGGTGGGGTGCATGTTCCAAGTAGCTATTACACTGGTAACAGCTTTTATTACAACTGTTGTAAATAACTTCTCATTTGACAAATGTTTCAAAAGTCCAACGTCCAAAAATACTATACTGTAACTGTTTGTAGTGAAAGTATAATTCAGGAATTTAGTTTTTTTCAAATATTCTTGAAGGCTTATCACCACTCCAAATAAAAAGCATATACTTTATATAAAAAAAAATTGAAAAAAACACTTGTCATAAGCATACAGCTCCTCCCAGTATGCCAACTGCAATGTTAACAAAACTGGGGGCCACTGCAAATCCTACGGCAACCCCTTGATTTTGCTGGCAAAATTTCTTAAGAATGTACTAGCTGGTATGTTAATCATACTCATCACTGCTGCAGTAGCCTTAGCTATTCAAGTTGCATCCTACCAAGGATACAATAGCTAGTCAGCTTCCAAAGCTTCAGGGCACCTTAGAACACACCCAAACCATTAGTCAGCTCGAGACAAGTTAACTAAAAAGACAAGTCTGGCTGCAAAGCTCTTCAGAGCTTTCATTCTGCCGAACAGCATGCTCCTCGGCAGGCTTTCAAGGATCAAGTCAGCTTTTACTGTTCCTTAGCTGAGCATACGAGTTCCCTTTGGGGGAAAAACCTTTATAAAATTATTTTATTATTCTTTCCTTTTTAGAAAAGTTTGTTTTAAGCTAGGAGCATACGTTTTAACAGGACTATCATGGGACTTAACTGTACTTTTAAAACAAGAGTGCTCTTTCTCCTATTAGTTTAAAAGTTGCTTAAAATAACTGAAAACCACTTTTTTTCTGTAGAGAAACCGTTCACTTATTTTTACCTTTTGGGGTTGGCAAACTGTTTTAAACTGCTTTTTACTGTGCTTTTGGAGAGAAAAAAGTGATTTTTAAAGACATTTTTTTTTTTTTTTAAATCAACCTTTGCTGCTATTTTTCCCCTGGAAAGCACCACCATTTTTGCCTTGAACATGGAACACGTTACTGGTCCCCACAGTCGGGATTTTTTCCAGCCACAAAAATAAAAAGTTAATCAAACAGCCTTTGCCACCACAGCAGACTAGCAATTTGCCCCTACCACAGCCAAGTGGATCTGCTGTGGCCATAGCTTTTTCCTCAGACCACTCACCTCAAATCCCTTTTGTGTAGTACGTCCAACCACTATGGACCAGGGATCAGCCACGTCCTCCGAGGCTGTTGGGGTAGCCTCACTATGCAAAACACAGTCACTCATCTGTCCTAAGAAAGAAAACAAGGAAGGCCTCCACGCTTAGAATGTTGGGCAATAGTGTAGTGTACTGGCTCACCTTCAGTTCTGCGACGGAGTGGGCTTGGCTCCGGTGATTGGCGTGAAAAGTTGCATATGAAATGAGGCATGACTGACATGTCATTCATATTAGGCAGTGACCTCATGCATACAATTAATGTGGCCACCTCGCACGTTACAGTCGATTGAGGTTATGACTTTTAAATTGGTCTGTTTTTGTATGTTTTCTGTATTAAAAAAGCTATTGGTTGTTTTGTTCTGATTGTACTGCAGCTTATTTCCAGCTCATTATGTCACTGTCATGCATGTGATTTGCAAGTGTCCAGATGTTGCTGACATTTGTTAACAGATTTAGCTCCCAGCAACAAGTAGCTCTGGCATGATAAACTAAAGATACAGATGCAAGTTAAATGTGCTCCTCTTCTCTGCCTTTATTTTAATTGGAATTGCTACTGTACTGTTTTGAGGTTTTTCTTACCCTACTATTTACGTACAGTGGAAGCTAATGAAAAAGAGTTAAAGGAGGTGGCATTACCAGGCTGCTAATACATAGCTGAGTCGGGTTGTTAACTTTTTTTTTTAATATTCAGCGCATTTGACCGAGCTACAAGGTTATTCGGTCCTTTTATGCAAAGACCTTGGTTAGGAACTCGTGCTTAAATTTCATTCTTTTCAATAGGGTCACAGGGAGAAAGGCTCCAGCTGTAAGTAGGACTTATCATGCCTTCAAGTTTACTGATAACCCCAATGTAAGAATATTGAATGCTTCCAACTGACGTACAACGGGGGAGGGTTTTGGGCAGTGCTTGCTACTGCGCATCTGGTAAGCCAGTACACTACACTATCACCGAATGTTGTGCCCATTCCTGGGGAAGCTGCTGCTACCATTAACACTGTTGGCCACATTCTCCTGTCAAAAAGAAACAGAAAAGTAAACATGCATGCACTTCTCCTCAAATTTCCTTAATCAGGGGTAGTTTACTGGGTCTGGCTCAAAGTTTAATTCAGGCTACTGATCCTTCCTTTAAGGTGGTTTCTGGTTAAAGAAAGAGGAATACTTCTTTTCCAGAAGAAATTCAGAATTCTAAATCTGGACAGGAAGATGAAAAGATGCATACGGGAGTTTCTCCGCAACGTTCTGATTCAGATTCCCAGGACAGCTCAGTTTCTGATGCTCCCTGTGGGGGGGTCATCTTAGAAACTATAACCAGAATATGACAGTGTTTTCAGTGGGAGAATACAGGGGTTTCTCAGTCCCTAAGAAAATACAATGAGCTGTTACAGAAGGAATTTCCAGAACCTTCATCCATTCCCCCAGTTCTTTCAGCTTTGGAGGATGCCTGCACCACCGTCTACAGTTTTCCAGATAGCCAATCTGTTACCCCTAAAAAGGCAGATAAAGGATTGAAGAACTATATATATTTATACATTACAATATACAAGTTTTTACACACACACTTCCCAAACCAGACCAAGCAGCTATATCTTTAGTTAATCCTACTGTTGCTAAACATTAGGTTAATCCCATTCCTACTCTTTCTGACAAGGATGGGAAGATTATTAATAAGTGTGAGCAAATGTGTATGCTTCGGCAACTTTGATTTTCAGAATTTTAAAATTGTCCAGCCAATAAATTAAAGTTTATTCTGACTAACTGTGAAAGTATGAGGAATGTTTTGCCTGCAGTTTCTTCCTTTGAGGAAAACATCTGCTTTAAATAATCTATTTTTTCACTGTACAAGTCACTATGCATTATTTATAATGTGTATAGATGACTCTGTCGATACTTCTTCAGGGCTACGTCCACTGGTACTGTTTTGAGGAAGTGTGGCTGAATCTGCTCTCAGAACCTCCCAGATGATGTGAAAGTGAAATTTTAAATTCTCCTTTGGATATTTAATTTTTAGGTCCTCTACTGTGGAGGTTATAAGTGTGCGTGATGAAACAGATAAGCTGATACAGGAAATCCCTGCCATGCTTTTCCAAATTTTCTAAGAGATTCTCTAACCAGACCAAATCCAGTTTTGGCAAAAACAGTCTCAACAAAATGCAAGTAAACAAATATTTTAAGAAATGGCAGCGAGATTCCAAAAAGAACTCAGAACTCCCCCCCCCCCCCAACCAAAAACCAAGGACAGACCTACAAGTCAAAATGACCATTTAATGGACCATGTCCCCTCCCTCCTCCCATCTGGACAGCCACTTTTCCCTTCCAGAAAGTCTGAATCTCCATTTTTCCCTTTGATCAACATATACTTTCAGACAAATGAGTTCTGAAGATCATTTATCACGGATACAGATGCCAGAAGGTAAAAATCCCTCCTTTTCAGGTGGTAATTTCTCATCCACCAGGTCAGACCAGACCAGTTTATTCCTGTTTTTAATTTTTCCAAGTCTTTTGGGTTTCTAATACCATGATGGGAATGGACCCCATTCCCAAGTCAAAGTACGATTAAAGCTCGTGAAATTAGTATTGTTTCACTCTGATGTTAGACAAAAGGGCTCTTCACAGCACATTCAATGTGCCCAGTAATGATTCCTTCTGGAATTCGTACGCTGTTACAAAAATTGGTAACATATCTAAATACGATTGTAAATTCTTTTTTATAAGACTAGTTGCTCCTACTACTACTGGAACGGTCTGGGTAGCTTTCTTCCACATGGCTCTCGTTTCTACCTGCAGATCAATGTATTTTATGACTTTGTCTCTCTCTGTACGCAAGACACTATAGTCGCTGGGTGTGGCGATTTCAATGATCAAAGCTACTTTTGTCTTCTTTTCCTGGACCACTATATCTAGCATCTAGTTTATTCCCCCCTGTACATCAACACGTTATGTCAGAGAGTGAAAGAACCAGTTCTTCCTTCCCAGGTTGGGAAAGGCATTTACTCAAGAATGTTTTATTGCCAAAGAAAGAAAATGCTTGGAGACTAGTTCAGGATCTTTCTTTTCTAAACCTGTTTGTAATAGGGTCCCATTTCAAAATGATGCCTTTCGTATACAAGTTTCATGGTAAAGTACAGTTGTGTACACTTTACCATGAATGTAGATGTTCGAGTCTATTCACTGTGCAGTCATTACATTTGGGTTATCTGCTTGAAGGTAGCCCTCAGTCGGCCTGATTAACAAAGTCTTGGGTCCTGCGTCGGTTGCTGTCCCTTCTTCCATGGCATCAGGTCGTCAGGGGTATAAAACATGCAGCCGACGCCATTAAATCAGCTTTTCTTGCCCCAAATGTCAGGTGCCCCCCTAATGGGAAACAATTAAATATAAAAATACAATGGTATACCTCCAACAAAAACGCAAACACACCAAAAAGCTTTTAAGCATATAAAGGACAGCAGAGGTATAGCCAAAAGAAGTTAGGGGGCTGGAGGGAGGGTAACCAGGACTGCAACAGTGAATACACTCTAACATCTACATTTATGTTAAGTGTACACAACTGTACTATGTTCTTAGTGTTTCACTGTTGCAGTCATTGCATTTGGGTAGATTCCCAAAGCTATGTTTGGGAGGAGGAATTTAGACAGCATTAGGACCAGCTATAAGGCCCTGCAAGACTGCCGTGGTGAAACCAGCTCAGGATTTAGAGAAAATTGGCAAATGCTAATGCTTGGTGAAAGTATGTACGTACAGAACACCAGTTAGCAGCTTCTAGGATGTCCCTGAAAGGCTGTAGATGTAGAGGCAGCTATGGTGGAGTGAGGTCTGACCCCTTGTGGGATAGGTTTTCCATGGTGCTTATAGCAGAAATGAATGCAATGGCCTATCCATTTAGAAATGGTTTGCTTTGAAATAGCCTTCCCCTCTGCAGCAAATGCCACCAGCAGTTGTTCAGATTTCCTTTGAGGTTTAGTCGTGTCCGAGTAGAATCCAAGTTGTTTGCGCACAGCCAAGGAATGCAGTATCCATTCCCATTTGTTCTGTGGATTGGGAAAAAAGGTTGGCAAATGAATGGACTGATTAAGAGCCACACTGGATACCACCTTGGGCATGAAGGTTGGATTGGTTCTAAGGGACACCCTGTCCGTATGAAAGATGATGAAAGGCCTCACTGCCATAAGGGCCTGTAATTCAGGTACCCTTCTTGCTGAAGTGATTGCAAAAAGGAAAGCTGTTTTCCAAGAAATAAATTTTAAGTCTGCAGTAGCAGCTGGCTCGAAAGGAGGAAGAGTGAGTTTCTCCAAGACAAAGTTAAGGTCCCAGGCTGGGGTTGGAGCTCTCCTGGGTGGTCTCAAATTTTTGGCCCCTCTGAGGAACTGCTTGAGCAGCGGATGAGAGAAGAGAGGAGGTTCTGTGTTATAATGAGCTGAAAGGGCTGAGACGTGAATTCCGATGGAGGAAAAAGACAGACTCTTGTGAAGCATCTCAGTTAAGTATTGTAAAATCTGAGGTAAATTGGGTGTTGCTGTGCTCATCCCCTGAGATTAGTTCCAGGCACAGAATCTTTTCCATTTTTCAGCATAAGATTTTCTAGTACTAGGCCTCCTTGCCTCTAAAATGATATCCATCACAGGTTTACTGAAAGGTGGTAAAGGAGAGATTAGGTAATTAGCCAGGCTACTAGGTTCAGTGTTAGAAGCCGAGGGTGCAGAATCGGGTTCTCCTGCTGAGACAGCAGGGAAGGAGTCTGAGGCAGGTGCCATGGGGATAACAGTGACACACTGTGCAAGAGGGGTTACCCAGTGTTGGTGTGGCTAGTCTGGTGCAATCAAAATCATCCTTGGTTTGAACTGTTTGATTTTTAGTAGTACTTTGGAGAGCAGAGGCAGAAGGGGAAGGCATAGACTGATAGGGTTTTCCATCTGAAGGACAGAACATCCACTTTCCAGGCTTGTTTGTGGGGAGTCCTTGTGCAAAATTTGTCCAACTGGTAGTTCTGTGGAGAGGCAAAAGGTCTATATATCTGGGCTCCCCCATTTGCTTGTCAACATGTTGAAAATCCATGGTTCCAGTTTCCACTCGTGTGGGTCCATGAGGTTTCTGCTTAGTCCGTCTGCCAGTGTATTTAATTTTCCTGGCAGGAATTGAGCTTGTAGAGGTGCACTTGGTAGCTCAAGGCTGTGTTCCATAATGCCATGGCTAGTCTGCAGAGGGGGTAAGAATGTGTACCCCCCCCTGCTTGTTTATGTACCACATAACAGTGGTGTTGTCCGTCTTTACCATTACTTGTCCTGGAAGAATGTGGTCCTTGAAGGCTGTCAGAGCATTCTGTGCAGCTAACATTTCTTTTTGACTGATATGCAGGTGCATTTGACTTGGGTTGCATTTGCCCTGAATGCACTTCCCTGCCATGTGAGCCCCCCCCCCCATGCATAGTCTGATGCCTCTGTTAGGGTTTGGGCGGCAGGGGGTGGTGTGAAAGGTAGTCCCTTGTTTTGGTGGCAGGCCTCTGCCCAAAGGAACTCTAGACATAGGCAAGGTATGATGGGAATCATTGCTTCTAGATCCTGAGAATGTTGACACCATAGGCTTTTTAGATACCACTGTAGTTTCCTCATATGCAGTCTTGCACATGGAATTAGAAGGCGGCAGGAGGCTATGAACCCCAAGGCTTGCAGTATTTGTCTTGCATATCGCAAGGTTTTTGTGGCCACTTGTTTTCAGGTTGTTAAATGAATTTGTTTCTCTGGCGTGAGGAAAGCCATCTGGGAAGTTTATTTAAGCTTGCTCCCAGGAATATAATTTGTTGACAGGGTACCAGGTGTGACTTCTTTTCGTTTATGGTGTATCCCAGACAAGTTAGAACCCTTTGTACAAAGGCCAGATGATTCAAAAGTATGTCCTGGCTTTCTGCCTGAATTAGACAATCGTCCAGGTATGGGTATATTTGAATATTTCTTTGCCTGCAAAATGCAATAACTGGAGCTATGCACTTTGTGAATACCCTGGGAGCAGCGCAGTACAGAGAACTGATAATGCGTGTAGCCTGCTTTGAATCGTAGGTATCTTCTGCAAGATTGCCCGATTGGGATGTGCAGGTATGCCTCTTTTAAATCTAGTATTGCCAACCAGGCATCTTTGCCTAGCATAGGAAGCAACTGGTGAAGAGTAGACAGGTCCAGGGATAGGATGCCATGAATTGTCTTTTCTGGGTACCAGGAAAAGTCTCGAGTAGAAACCTTGTTCCTTTTCCACTTCTGGTACCGACTGAATAGCCCCCATGCTTAAGAGAGAAAGTATTTGTTTTTGGGCCGCTGCCCACTGATTTGGGGGTAGGTCTGGCCACCCGCTTGGCGTTGGCAACGTGTGAAAGTGAAATATGTATCCCTGGGACACTATTTAAAACCCATTTGTCCTGGGTAATGAGTTCCCAGTTCTTTGCATGAAGAGCAATCTTTCCCCCCAAAGGGGCAGTCAGTTGATAAGTGCTTTGAAATGTTAAAAGTAAGTCACTGAGAGAGTTTACCATAGGGGGGAGTCTTATTACTCCTAGATTTGGAAGTGGAGGCCCTCCACTGCTTAGTCCTGTGCGTACCCTGGGACTGCAGCCTGGGAGCTCTGCTGGACCTGGGTTTAGACTGAGAAGGTCTGGAAGAGGCAGGAAAGGACCAATTCTTGGAAGGCCAACGCCTACTAAATCTTGGAGGTTATACATGTAAACAATCAACAGTTTGCATAGATTTAGCCTTTTCTTCCATCTTTTTAAGAACTACTTTTGCCTTCTTGCCAAACAGGCGGTCCTGGTTTAGGGGAGCATCCAATAATTTTGCTTTAACATGATCTGGTAGGGATTGCTCCTTAAGCCAAGCATGCCTTCTAAGTACAGACCCAGTTACAGCAGCCCTGCAAGATGCCACGAGAGAGTCAAAACCACATTGAAAAGTAGGTTTTCCAACCTGTTCAGCTGAAGGCAATAAATCCTGTAAATCCTTATTTACAGCACAATCAGGAAAAGTACAGTTTTGTACCTACCATAAATGTAGATGTTCGAAGATCCACATTGCTGCAGTCCTTACATATGGGTAGTCCGCTGTCCTCGGTCAGCCCGAATACCAAAGTATAAGGCTGACGTCGGTCATGGGCGCTCAGATCTGACATCAGAGCGTCAGGGTATAAAAGCACATGACCGACGTCATATCCTCAGTCTTTTCTTGCCCCAGATGTCAGAAGGCCCTAAAAAGAAAGGCCACAGCCCAAAAACAGGATACCTCCCCAAAAACATGCCCAACAACAACCATCACCCAAACCATATAACCATGTCAAACTACAGAGGGGAAGGAGGGAGGGTAAATTGGACTGCAGCAATGTGGATCTTCGAACATCTACATTTATGGTAGGTACAAAACTGTACTATGTTCTTCATCTCACATTGCTGCAGTCCTTACATATGGGTAGAATCCCAAAGCAGAGGTAAAGGGAGGATGGCAAAATCACAAAGCATTAGGGGCTGCTAAAATGCCCTATAATATTGCAGTGGCAAATCCAGCCCTAGACTTAGAATAAAGAGGAAGGTGGTAATGCTTGGAAAAAGTATGAACTGAACTCCAAGTGGCTGCTTCCAAAATATCTTTTGTAGCTACCCCCCTTAGAAAGGCAGTAGAAGTGGCAGTAGCTCTAGTGGAATGAGGCCTGATTCCAGCCGGAATCTCCTTACCATGATGGGAACAGAAAGAAATACAAAAACCAATCCATTTAGAAATAGTTTGTTTTGAAACAGGTTTTCCCTGAGAACCCAAAGCAAAAGAAACAAACAACTGCTGAGACTGCCTGAACCCCTTGGTTCTGCTCAAATAATAACGTAACTGTCTGTGAATATCCAAAGTATGCAAAATCTTCTCCCCTTTATTTTGAGGGTTTGCATAAAAAGTAGGCAAATGAATAGTTTGGTTCAAGGCCACACTAGAAACCACTTTAGGCATAAAGGAAGGATTAGTACGCAAAGATACCCTATCCTTATGAAAAATCAGGAAAGGTTCCACTGCCATAAGGGCCTGTAATTCAGAAACCCTTCTTGCAGAGGTAATGGCCAACAAAAAAGCAGTCTTCCATGATAAATACTTTAACTCGGCACTAGCTGCAGGCTCAAAAGGTTGTAGAGTAAGTTTTTCCAACACAAAATTGAGATCCCAAGCAGGAGCAGGAGCTCTACGTGGGGGTCTTATGTTCTTTGCCCCTCTAAGAAATTGCTTAAACAAAGGATGGGAAAATAAAGGAGGGTCACAGTCATAGTGAGCAGAAATGGCTGCAGCATGAACCTTTATAGAGGAGAAAGACAAACCCTTGTCCAATAACTCAGTAAGATATTGAAGAGAAACACTTAAATCAGGTTTGGAAACATCAAAGTCCTTCGCTTTGCTCCAAAGAAAAAATCTCCTCCATTTATCAGCGTAAACTTTCCTTGTACTAGGCCTTCGGGCCTCCAAAATAACATTCAAAACTTGTTGTGGAAGCTGAGACCCTCCCGGGTCTAAAACAGAATATGCCAGGCTGTGAGATGCAGAGACTGAATCTTGACATTGAGGAAGTGATTGCCCTCCTGAGACAAAAGATGCGGAATCAAAGGCAGAGGCCATGGAGGCTCCCGTACTAAACTCCTCAGTAGTGGGTACCAGTGCTGTCGAGGCCAATCCGGAGCTATAAGAATCATGGATGGCTTGTCTTTTCTGGCCTTCAAGAGTACCTTGGGAATGAGAGGCAGAGGTGGAAAGGCATAGACATGAAGATTGCTCCAACTGAATGATAGAGCATCCACCTTCCAAGCTGTGGGATGAAACATTTTTGTGCAAAACTTTGGCAACTGGTAATTTAGTGGAGAAGCGAACAGATCTATGTCTAGAGTCCCCCATAACACTGTCAACTTTTGAAATACATGAGGATCCAGCTTCCACTCGTGAGGATCCACTATTTGTCTGCTCAACACATCTGCTAAGGAGTTCTGTGCTCCTGGTAGAAACCTTGCCTGAAGATTGAGGTGTAAACAGAGCAGTCTCCCACAAAATCATCGCTTGCCTGCAAAGAGGGTACAAATGGGTTCCCCCTTGCTTGTTGATGTACCACATGACAGTAGTGTTGTCTGTTTGAATCAACACCTGCCCTGGTTGAAGTAAATCCTTGAAAGCCATCAATGCAAACTGAACTGCTAACATCTCCTTCAAGTTGATATGCAAATGTTGAAGTCTGACAGGCCATGTGTCTTGCACCCATTTTCCATCGAGGTGTGCTCCCCAGGCCTTGTCCGAGGCATCTGTCGTTAGAATCTGACTCACCTCTGGTCGGGTCACAGAGAGTCCCTTGTTTAGGTGACATTCCTGAGCCCACCACAAAAATTCCTTCTGAATGCAAGGTATTATCTGAATGACAGTGTCTAGATCTTGGCAGTGTTGTGTCCATACATTTTTGAGATACCATTGAAGCTTCCTCATATGCAGTTTGGCATTGGGAAGCACCAGAATACAAGATGCCATGAACCCCAAGGCTTGAAGGACTGTCCTTGCAGTCAGCCTGGACTGTAGAGACATTTGATGGAAATAAAGAGAAAGGCTTCTTTGTTTGTCCAGGGTCAAAAAAGCCATCTGGGAAGCTGTATTCAGTCTCACACCCAGAAAGCACATGTCCTGAGAGGGTACTAGACTGGACTTTGTTTCGTTCACAGAATACCCTAGGCATCTTAACACTACCATCACATACCGTAGATGATGAAGAAGTTCGTCCTTGTCTTGTGCAATAATCAGGCAATCGTCCAAATACGGATAAATCTGTATTCCTCTTAACCTGAAAAAGGCTATCACTGGAGCCAGAACCTTTGTGAACACTCTGGGCGCAGTAGATAAGCCAAAGGGCAATGCAGAGAACTGATAATGTAAATTTCCAGCCCGAAAACGCAGGTACCTCCTGCAACTGGGCCTGATAGGCACATGAAGATAAGCCTCTTTGAGATCCAGAGTTACCATCCAGTGATCTTTTCCCAACAGAGGTAAAAGCTGCTGTAACGTCAGCATTTTGAACTTTGGAATGTCCAGATAAGTGTTGAGGATAGATAAATCCAAAATTGGTCTCCACGTGTTCCCTTTCTTTGGTACTAGAAACAGGCGAGATTAAAATCCTAGGCCCACTTCTGGCAGAGGAACTGCTGTATAGCTCCTATTTGAAGTAGTAAAGAAATCTGCTTGCAAGCCTCTATCCTTTGCCGAGGAGGAACGTCTGGCATGCCTTTGAAAGGAGGCAGTGTATGGAAATAGAACTTGTAGCCTCGGTTTATAATGTCTAATACCCATTTGTCCTGGGTGACTAAAAGCCAGTTTTGCTTGAAAAGTGCTAACTTTCCTCCCAAAGGAGCTGCCAGGCAAGAAGAATCTGGCAGCTGAAAATGCAGGTCATTGGGCCTGTTTACAAAAGGACTGGCCCCTGCCCTCACCTGCAGATTGTGCAGGCGAACTCCAAGTTCTAGGCCGAAATGTACTGTGAGCTCTGCCCCTGCCACGTCTAGATCTACCCCTAGACTGAGAATCAGAAGAAGGGTACGTCCACCCCTTAGCAGGCCAATTTCTACTAAACTTTGGAGGGTGCACCTGCAAAAAATCTTTAACAGTCTGCATAGACTTAGCCTTGTCTTCCATTTTCTTCAAAACCGACTCCACAGGGGGACCAAACAAAACTTCAGACTGTAAAGGGTCATCCAGAATTCTAGTTTTAACATGCTCGGACAAATTCTGATCCTTAAGCCAGGCGTGCCTACGAAGAACTGAACCAGTGGCAGCCACCCTAGAAGAGGCCTGTACAGCATCAAAACCACACTGCAAAGAATGCTTACCCACCTGTTCAGAGACATGTACTAAATTCTGCAATTCTTTACACTCTATGCCCTCTGCCAAAGCATCCACTTTAGATTTTAGCTGAGAAAGGAGGAAATTCTGATACTTCAACATATGAAACTGGCAATTCAAAGCCCTCATTGCTAAAGTAGAAGAGATATACACCTTCTTACCCCATCTATCCAAAGCCCTAGCTTCCTTATCTATAGGAACCGGATTCTTTACAACAGAGGCTCTAACACCCTTAGGCCCCTGACTAATAGTTTCTGGGTCCGCCCTAGGACTCTTATACAGATATTTATGAGCCTCAGGCACCCTGTAATACCTGTCCGGCTTGACTGGCGCAGGAGGCAAAGAATCTGGATTAAGGGAAGCCTCCGAGAAAACATCTTGAACAACATCCAAAATAGGAGGTATAGCCAAGGGCCTATGCTGTGGTAAAAACAAGAATTCCCTAAGCCTCTTCCGTGAATCAGAGAAATCCTGTCCTTCCCACTTAAAATGCTCCCTCATGGAATGCAGAGTTTCTGAAAATGAAAAATCCTCTGGAGGAGAAGCAGAAGGAGTGGAATCCTCTGCATCAGAGTCCGAATAAGGGAGAAAACCTTGAATATCTTCAGCAGAAGACTCTGAGTCATCTGAGGCCTGATCCAAACTTTCCAACTCTGGCTCCACCCTGGGCCTCTTATCAGGAGGGGCATAGAACCTCTAATTAAAGTAATCAAATCTTCTGCCATTTTAAGCATGTGCTTTTTAGGCACAGACCCTGAAGTACCTGGAGTGACACCAGAGGAAGGCAAAACAGATCTGCCCTTAGAAGAAGCCTTAGAAGTAGTAGCAGAAGGCCTAACCACCTTAGGCATAGAAGGGAGAACAGTAACCTGAGAGGCCCCTTCAGCTTGACCTGACTCCTGTGAGGCCACATCCTGCAAAATCAAAGTTTCCCCCTGAGACTCAACCGAAACTTCAGGAACCGCAGCCGGATCCACCTGTTCCACTGTAGCTTCTACAGGACCGGCGTCCGAAAGGGACGAAACATCCTGTCTAGGTTTTAAAGATTTGTCTTTGCGCTTCTTCAGGAAGCGGCGCCGGAGGATCCGACGGCATATTATAATTACACCGCTTACCAAAGACTAACCTAGCACAATCTAACCTTCGTTTTATGGTGCGCTTATTAAACCTAGCACAAAACCGACACCCTACTACGTCGTGCTCAGGTCCCAAATAAGGAATGCAAAGAGAATGATAATCCCTATGCGGTATCTGTTTCCCACAAGAAATACAATTATTCACTTTTCTGACATCCGAATTAACTGAGGCAAGAAAAACAAAATATTCCCCAACGGGGTACTTAGCCCAACTTGGTTTCGGTCTGAAACTCAGAATACGAAAATTTCAGAACGCCGAACGGCACTCGCAACGCTGCTTCTGCATCGGACCATGCGGCAAAAAAGACTGAGGATATGACGTCGGTCATGCGCTTTTATACCCTGACGCTCTGATGTCAGATCTGAGCGCCCATGACCGACGTCAGCCTTATACTTTGGTATTCGGGCCGACCGAGGACAGCGGACTACCCATATGTAAGGACTGCAGCAATGTGAGATGAAGAACATCAACATAATTTTCTGTTTAAGTAATCCAATAATATGCTGCAGATACTTCACCATATGAAACTCACAGTTTAAAGCCATAATGGCCAAAGTTGCAGAACTATATACCTTCTTAACCCATCTATCTAGTGCCTTGGAGTCTCTATCAGAGGGGGTAGGATTTTTGGCAGTTGTAGCTTTAATGCCCTTGGGCCTCTGTGAAATGGTCTCAGGATCCGCAGTAGGATTTTTGAAAAGGAACTTTGAGAGTCAGGGACCCTGTAATATCTATCAGGTTTCCCGGGAGCAGGAGGTAAAAGAAAGAGTCAGGGGCCAAGCCAGACTCTGCAAATGCATCAACAATGTCTAGAACAGGAGGTATGGCTAAAGGCCTGTGTTGGGGCAAGAGTAAGAAATCCATAAGCCTCTTTTTAGAACCAGAGAAATCCTGACTTTCCTAATGAAACTGCTCCCTGAAAGTATGCAAGGTTTCACCAAAAGAGAAATCCTCTGGGGGGGAAGCAGAGGAATGGAGCCCTCAGCATCAGAATCCTCATAGGTAGATATGGGTAAACCCTGGTCATTAGAGGAAATTTCGGAATCCTGGTCAGAAGTACCATAAACAAACTCCGTCCTAGGTCTCTTACAGGGGGAAGGCTGGCTTCCCCTGATTAGAGTAATAAGGTCTTCAGCCATTCTTATCATCTGTTTTTTAGGCATAGAGGCCTGACCATTCGGTCTGAGCGTCATTTTGTTAGGAATGGTTCGAGATTTAGGCCTTGAAAAGAAGATGGCGTTGGTTTAATACACATGGACTGAACCACAAAAGGAGGGGGAGTATCAATATTCATCAAAGATACCCACACCTCCAGGTTGGTGGCACAGCACGAAGCATCAGAGACTATCCATGTGCAACTAACAGTGGGTAAAACTGCCTTCCAGTTTATAGCCTGCTACAGACCACCCTCCCAAACCCAGGAACCCCACTCGGCCTTCCTGAGAACACTGGAAAATATGAAGGTCTCTCCAAACACCATTATATTGGGCGACTTTAACTACCCAAACATAGACTGGGAGCATTACTCTAGCTCCCAACACCCTAGACCAAAGGTTCCTAGAATTTATAAACTCAAATGCTATGGAACAACTTGTTACCACTCCCACAAGAGGGGAAAACATACTGGACCTGATCATCACCAACATGGGGACTCTATGCTCCAGACCAGAAGTGTATCCCTCACTGGTAAGATCAGACCATAAACTAATCTCACTGGATATTCACATCCCGACTCCACCCCCTGCCCTGAAAACCACAGTGAAAAAAGTACAGTTTTGTACCTACCATAAATGTAGATGTTCGAGGATTCCCTTGCTGCAGTCCTGACTCCCAGATGTCAGAAGACCCAAAAGACAAGTCCCAAAACAACCTGCACCAATAAACATGTACAATATATACAGTAATATATATACAAAAATATAAGCATGTAAAGGCACCTACACCACCACCCTGAAACACAGAGGGGAAGGACATCTACATTTATGGTAGGTACAAAACTGTACTATGTTCTCTTGCTGCAGTCCTGACTATTGAAACCAGCTCTAGACTTAGAGTATATAGGCAGGTGATAATGCCTAGAGAAAGTATGCACTGAACTCCAAGTAGCTGCTTCCAGAATATCCTTAGTTGCCACCCCCTTAGAAATGCTGGTGGCAGTAGCCCTAGTGGAATGAGGCCTAATCCCAGCTGGAACCTCTTGCCATGATGGGAATAACAAAATGCAATGCAAAAGCCAATCCACCTAGAAATAGTTTGTTTTGACACAGGTTTGCCCTGTGAACTTAAAGCAAAAGAAACAAGTAACTGCTGAGACTGCCTAAAATCTTTAGTCCTGCTCAAATAATAACGCAATTGCCTGTGTACATCTAAAGTGTGCAAAATCTTTTCCCTTTATTTTGAGGATCTGCAAAAACAAATGAATAGTTTGGTTTAAAGCCACACTAGAAACCACCTTAGGCATAAAGGAAGGATTAGTACGTAGTGATACCCTGTCCTTATGGAAAATCAAAAAGGCTCTACTGCCATAAGGGCCTGCAACTCAGACACCTTGCAGAAGTAATAGCCAACAGCCTTCCATGACAAATATTTCAATTCAGCAGTAGCTGCCGCTCAAAAGGTTGTAGAGTAAGTTTTTCCAACACAAAATTGAGATCCCAAGCAGGAGTAGGGGGTCTTATATTCTTTGCCCTCTAAGAAACTGCTTGAACAAAGGATGAAAACAAAGGTGGGTCACAATCATAGTGAGCTGAAATTGCTGCAGCATGAATCTTTATGGAAGAGAAAGACAAACCTTTGTCCAATAACTCAGTAAGATATTGAAGAGCCACAATCAAATTAGGCTCTGAAATATTGCTGTACACCAAAATAAAAATCTCTTCCATTTTTTCCTAGTACTAGGCCTTCTAGCTTCCATAATCACATTTAAAACTTGTTGAGGAAGCTGAGACCTTCCATGTTTCAACACAGAATATGCCAAGCTGTGAGATGGAGAGATTGAAGCTTGACATTGAGCAGATGACCGTCCTTCTGAGATAAACAGATGAGGAATCAGAGGTAAGGCCATGGAGGCTTCTTTACAAGACTCCTTAGAAGTGGGTACCAGTGTTGCCGAGGCCAACTGGAGCTATCAAAATCATCCTTGGCCTGTCCTGTCTGACCTTTAGTAATACCTTTGGAAGAAGAGGTAGAGGTGGAAAAGCATAACATGAAGGTTTTTCCAACTGAAAGACAGGCATCCACTTCCAAGCTGTGTGATGAAACCCCTTTGTGCAATACTTTGGCAGCTGGGTTTAGTGGAGAAGCGAACAGATCTATGTCTGGAGTTCCCCATGACACTGTCAATTTCTGAAATACATGAAGATCCAGTTTCCGATCCATGATTTGTCTGCTTAATACATCTGCTAGGGAGTTCTGTGCTCTGCAGAAACCTTGCCCTGAGAGTCAGTTGTGCAGGTAACGCGCAGTCTCCCATAAAATCATTGCTTGCCTGCATAGAGGATAAGAATGTGTTCCCTGTTGATGTACCACATGACAGTTGTGTTGTCTGTCAGAATCAACACCTGCCCTGGAAGAAGTAACTCCTTGAACGCCATCAATGCAAACTGGACTGCTAACATCTCCTTCATGTTGATATGTAGATGCTGTAGTCTGGCGGGCCACTTGTCTTGTATCCACTTTCCATTTAGATGAGCTCCCAAGCAGTGTCCGAGGCATCTGTCGTTAAAATCTGACTGGCCGGGTCACAGAGAGTCCCTTGTTTAGGTGACATTCCTGAGCCCACCACAAGAATTCCTTTTGAAGGCAAGGTATTATTTGAATGACAGTGTCCAAATCTTGGCAGTGCTGTGTCCATACATTTTGAGATACCATTGTAGCTTCCTCATATGCAGTTTGCATTGGGAAGCACCAGAATATACAGATGCCATGAACCCTATGCTTGAAGGGACTGTCCTTGCAGTCAAGCACGACTGATGAGATAGTTGATGGAAGTAGTACACAGACTCTTTTGTTTGTCCGGGGTTAAAAAGGCCATCTGGCTGCTGTATTCAGTCTCACACCCAGAAAACACATGTCTTGAGAGGGTACTAGACTGGACCACAGAATACCCTAGGCATCTTAGCACTGCTATGACATATTCCAGATGCTGTAGAAGGTGTTCTTTTCTTGAGCCAGAATCAGGCAGTCGCCCAAGTAAGGATAAATTTGAATGCCTTGAAGCCTGAAGTAAGCTATCACTGGAGCCAGAACCTTGTGAATACGATAAGCCAAAGGGCAATGCAGAGAACTGATAATGAAAATCTCAGTTCTTGAGATCCAAAGTTACCATCCAGTGATCCACATCTTGAACTTGGGAATGTCCAGATAAGTGTTGAGGATAGATAAATGGACTGGCTGAATAGCCCCTATCTGGAGTAACTGAGAAACTTGGTGGAGGAGGAACATCTGGCATGCCTTTGAAAGGGGCATTGTGTGGAAATAAAATCTGTACCCGTGATGAATGATATCCAGCACCCATCTGTCTTGAGTGATTAAATCCCAATTTTCTTTGAAAAAGGAAAAGAGACAATCTCTCTCTCCAAAGCTGCCAGACGAGAGTCCACTGGCAGCTGAAAAGGCAGGTCATTGGTTCTGCCCTCACCAGAAGTCTGAGCAGGTGAACTGTCTGATCTAGGCCTAAACGAACCTTGAGCCCTGCCCCTACCGTCTAGATCTACCCCCCTAGACTGGGAACCATAAGCAGGATATGTCCACCCCTTTAGCAGGGCCAATTCTACTAAACTTGGAGGTTGCACCTGCAAAATCTTGAACAGTCTGCATAGACTTAGCTTTGTCCTCCATTTTCTTTAAAACTGCTTCCACAGGCGGTCCAAACAACACATCAGACTGTAAAGGAGCATCCAAAACCTGGTCTTAACATGCTCAGCTAAATTCTGATCCTTCAACCATGCATGAGAACAGAACTAGTAGCAGCCACCCTCGAGGAGGCCTGAACAGCATCAAAACCACACTGCAAAGAATGCTTACCCACTTGTTCAGACACATGAACCAAATCCAGCAATTCTTTACACTCAATACCTTCCAAAGCAGCATCCACCTTAGATTTCAATTGTGAAAGGAGATAGATATTTCAGCATATGAATATGAAATTGACAATTCAATCATGGATGGTGGAAGAAAGATACTTTTCTTTATTACCCCACACCTTTAGGCCCCCTGAAACCAGTTTCTGGGTCATGCCTTCAAATACTTAAAAGCTCTATGAGCTATAATGCCTAATAATACCCATCAGGCTTAGGAGGCAAGGAGCAGGGTCAGAGAAGGCCTTTTCTGGAGTCAAGTAATCTTGGCCTCCCATTTAAAAATGCTCTCATGGAGTGAGAAGTCTCTCTGAAAAAAAAAAGGAGGAGAGAGGAAAGGAAGGAGTGGAATCATCATCATCAGAATCAGAATAAAAAAACTCAAGTCTCCTTTGAAGACTTGAAGCCTGTGAAGTGAACACTGTTCTAAAACTATCAAACCCCTGTTCCACCTTAGGCCTCAGGGGGCATTATCCCTCTAATCATAGAAATCAAAATCATTCAGCCAAAGCTGAACTTGGCCTTCCTCTAAAAGAAGCTCTGGAAACAGAAGAGAGGCTGAGAAGCCCCCAGCCTGGCCTACTTCCTCCTGAGAGGCACATCCTGTAACAAGTAGCATCTGCCTGATGAGAGAGAGACCTGGCAAAACCTCTCTCTCCTGAGCTTTCTAAGGACCTACGTAAGACCGCCGTCGGGACTGCGGTTCCTCTCCCAGACACTGAACATCTTCTAAAGCAAATTTCGCGACTCCTCAAAACCAAGGTGGAATCCTTCAAAGCCCCGGCCTGTGGAAAATACGCCCAGACCACAGAATCCTTTATAAATGCATTCTATGAACACCTTCAGGAATGCATGGATCATGCAATCCCAAATAAAACCAAGACCCAATCCTCCAAAGGCAGACGTCCTGTCTGGTGGACCCCAGCCATAAACAAACTATACAATAGAAGGAGGAAGCTACTACATGATGGAGCAAAATCCCAAAAAGGGAAGGCATCTCTGATCAGTATTAGCAAAAAACTATGGGCACTCATAAAATCGTCTAAGGCCAGCTTCGAGAGAAAAATTGCACAGGACACTAAGGATAATCACAAGGCTTTCTTTAGTTATGTTAGGAACCTGGGTGGAAATTCCCAGTCATGCTCAGAATTAGTCCAAAATGACAAAAAATACACCGAACCCACAGACATTGCCAACATCCTAGCTGACAGGTTCAGCGCAAACTCCCCCCCCCCCAACCAAAAGGGCAAATATCTATCCCAGCAGAGTGCTGCCCCCTGACATCTCAGATGCTCAGGTAAGAGCTGCCCTCTCCAAAGCAAAAAACACAGCATCAATGGGACCAGACGGTGTCCCGGGCTGCGTCCTACATGAACTCCAAGAAGAGCTAAACCCAAACATAAACCTACTATTCAATCTCAGCCTTACTACAGGATATGTACCCAAAGAGTGGCGTACAGCAACAGTGGTCCCTCTCCACAAAGGTGGTGCCTCAACGAATCCTGGAAACTATCGCCCCATAAGCCTGACTAGCTTGGTCTGCAAAGCTATGGAAAGGATCATCATGGACCTCATAAATAAAGATATTGGGGACCTACAGACACTGGATCCTACCGAGTTCGGCTTTGTTAAGGGAAGATCCTGCCTCTTAAACCTGGTTGATTTCTTTGAAACAGTCACCAAGGCCATTGACGAGGGGAAGGTGGTCCACACAGCCTACCCTGACCTCGCAAAAGCCTTCAATACAATACCCCACTCGGGCATTATAGATAAGCTCACCAGCTTAAATATAAACCCCTATGTCACTAGATGGGTTGCAAACTGGCTCAAAGACAGAACCCACATGGTTAGAATTGCTGGAGCCATGTCAGACTCCAAACCAGTTACAAGTGGTGTCCCACAAGGCTCAGTCCTGGGACCTCTCTTGTTCAGTATATATTTCTCGGAGGTACAGGCCAACACGGAAGGACTGTGGCTGACCAAGTTCGCAGATGACTGCAAACTGGGCGCCATAATCGACTCTCCAGCCGAAACAAGCATCCTCCAAAAGGGCCTCATGGAAACAGACAACTGGTGCCAGAGCCATGGCCTCAAGCTAAACGCCAAAAAGTGCATAGTCATCCCCTTTGACAAAAACGAAGTGCCCACAAATTACCACATAGGTGGTAATCCATTAAGTACAGAAGAAGTAATTAGGGACCTGGGGACCCAAGTTGATAGCAATCTCTCATTTGACAACCACGTGGCCAAAGTGGTTAGAAAAACATTTTATATAGCCCACCTAATCATGAAGGGATTCACATCTAGATCAGGGGAGGTCATCGTGCCTCTTTACTCATCCCTCATCAGGCCCATAATTGAGTACAATGCCCCTTTTGAAATGTACCTTACCAGACACCTGCAGCAACTGGAAAGACCCCAAAAGTACCTCACCAAGAGGATCAAAGGGCTCAAACAGATGCCATATGCTGCCCGGTTAAAGAAACTCCAGCTCTACTCAGTGGCATACCGCCTGTTCAGAGGCGATCTGTGCCCAACGTATAAAGCCATGTCCAACTCGGAATTAATGGAGATGCTGCACCTCAGAAAATCCAAATCCCATCGAGCTACGCGCTCGAGAGACTTGAACCTCAGCACTGAAATAAATAGGACATGTTGGAGGGACAGATTCATAACCCAGAGGCTCCCTTCACTCTGGAATAAAATCCCAGTTCAGGTTAGGCAGTGTCCCTCATTAATTCTCTTCAAGAGGAATCTTGATGAGTGGATGGGAGATCGTAGGTTTACCCCGGCTATCACTTCTGTGTCACTGTTAGACAGAGGCACAGTATACTAACCTCGAAAAAGGGCATAGCAAAATTAATTTAAAATGGGTGGCGAAAGCCAAACACACTCTGGCTAGGCTTACAAATGCCCTAGGGCAGATAGAAGTTCATAGGTTCATATTAGGCTAAGTCAGTAGGCTTGAATACACCCTCAGAAGCCGGTGCCTGCACAGCAGCTCCGGACCCATCCAGGTTAGAGACATCCACAGGTTCCACAGTTAAAGTATCTCGCGGCACATTGGACACCGAAGAGGTCTCAGTAGAGGCCTGCGAATCAGAAGTAGCAGGTATCAGGGGCTGCGAAAGCGCCTCACTGAGTACCGGCGAACTGGCGACTGGCTTAGGAGAAGCGTTGTCGGCAGCTTTGGACCTATGCGGCCTGTCTCTGTCTTTATCTTTGCGTTTTTTCGGAATGTCGTTAGTTGGAAGGCTGACCGAAGACATATCAGGATAATTAAACAGAGCACCACAATACTTAGAAGCGTAAATATACAGACGATGGATAGTTCGTGGTTTAAATAAGGCACAAAACCGACAGCAAGATGCGTCGTGGTCAGGGCCTAGGCAAGGAATACAGTACGAATGAAAATCTTTATGAGGTATTTGCTTTCCACAAGTAATGCAATTATTTACTTTTACTGACATCGGTTAAGAGCAAGAAAAAAAGTTCCCCCAATGGGGTACTTAGCTTTTAGTTGAAGACTTCGGTTCTGAAACTCGAAAACGAAAATTTCAGGAGTCAGACAACCGGCACTTCGGGCACCGCACAGCAAGAAAGACTGATGTAATGGCGTTGGCTGCATGTTTTATATCCCTGAAGACCTGACATCATGGAAGAAGAGACAGCAACCGACACAGGACCCAAGACTTTGTTAATCAGGCAGACTGAGGGCTACCTGCAAGAAGATAACCCAAATGTAATGACTGCAACAGTGAAACACTAACATCATTAGATTTAAAATATGCTCATCACCACATCCCTATTCATCCAGACTTTAGACATTTCTTAACAGGGTGTGTACGTGTCTGTGTGTGTGCGCGTGCCTGGATCACATTATCAGTTCTCACCATTGGACTATCCACTGCACCAAGTGTGTTCACAAAGTGTCTAGCTCCAGTTATAAGCTCACTGCAGGCTACAGGGTATCCACGTGTTTACATATTTAGATAACTTGCTTATCTTTGTACAACCTTTTTCAAAGTATCAGGAATCTCTCACTTGGATAGGAGATGTCCTACACAAGCTGGGATTCGAAGAGATCACTCAAAATCTTTTTTTTTTTTTTTTACTCCTCATCACAGGAATGTTTTCCTGAGGTATCACACACCTCAGTTCAAACAGCTTTTCTTACACAGGAAAAACAAACAGATCTATACCTAGATCAGTTTCTAAGATTTTCCACTCAGACTTTGGTCACAGCAAGTGAATACCTCAGATGCCATGAGACTCAAAGTCTTAGGATTCTCATGATTCCCCTGGTAAGACTCCACACTAGAAAGTCCATCCAAAGGTATCTGAAATCTTTTTGGTCCCAGCACAAACATTCTTTTTCTTTTCAAATTCCAATGCTGAGGTTTGTCAGAATAGAAATATCAGGGTTGAGACAGCAAATATCCCCTAAATCCAGGTCTTACATTCTCCCTCCCTATTCGAAATCAGTCACTCCAGGCGCCTTGGACTTTGCTTGGGGAGCAGATTCAGGAGGCATAAAAAAGTGCAAAACGTGTGGGACACCAAGGACAAGCTCAAAGATAAAAACGATGCTTTCCCTGATTAAGGCATTCAATTCTCTGAATCGTTTTTGGTCCCTCAGAACTCTTTAGAAGGTTAGAGACAATGCCACTGTAATGTGATACAGCAACAAGTAAGGGGGAAAGTACAGTTGTGTACACTTACCATAAATGTAGATGTTCGAGTGTATTCACTGTTGCAGTCATTACATTTGGGTAATCTGCTTGCAGGTTGCCCTCAGTCGGCCTGATTAATAAAGTCTTGGGTCCTGTGTCAGTTGCTGTCCCTTCTTCCATGACGTCAGCTCACCAGGGGTATAAAACATGCAGCCGACGCCATTACATCAGCATTCTGTACAGCTAACATTTCTTTTTGATTGATATGCAGTTGCATTTGATTTGGGTTCCATTTGCCCTGAATGCACTTCCCTGCCAGGTGAGCCCCCCATGCATAGTCTGATGCATCTCTTGTTAAGGTTTGGGCGGCAGGGGGTGGTGTGAAAGGTAGTCCCTTGTTTTGGTAGCAGGCCTCTGCCACCAAAGGAACTCTAGGCGTAGGCAAGGTATGACAGGAATCATTGTTTCTAGGTTTTGAGAATGTTGACACCATAGGATTTTTAGATACCACTGTAGTTTCCTCATATGTAGTCTTGCATATGGAATTAGAAGAATGCAGGAGGCCATGAACCCCAAGGCTTGCAGTATTGGTCTTGCAGATAGCAGGGGTTTTGTGGCCACTTGTTTGAAGTAAGTTGTCAAAGGAATTTGCTTTTCTGGCGTGAGGTAAGCCATCTGAGAAGTTGTATTCAAGCTTGCTCCCAGGAATATAATTTCTTGACAGGGTACCAGTTGCGATTTCTTTTCGTTTACGGTGTACCCCAGACAAGTTAGAACCCTTTTTACAAAGGCCAGAGGATTCAAAAGTATGTCCTGGCTTTCTGTCTGAATTAGACAATCATCAAGGTATGGGTATATTTGAATATTTCTTTGCCTGCAAAATGCAATAACTGGAGCTTGGCACTTTGGCTTATCTACTGCGCCCAGGGTATTCACAAAAGGCAGTGCAGAGAACTGATGGTGCGTGTAGCCTGCTTTGAAGCGTAGGTATCTTCTGCAAGACTCCCTGACTGGGATGTGCAGGTATGTGTAGGTATGCTTCTTTTAAATCTATTGTTGCCAACCAGGTATCTTTGCCTAGCATAGGAAGTAGCTGGTGAAGAGTCAGCGTCTTGAATTTAGGAATCTCCAAAAAGGTGTTTAGAGTAGACGGGTCCAGGATAGGATGCCATGAATTGTCTTTCCTGGGTACCAGGAAAAGTCTCGAGTAGAAACCTTGTCCCTTTTCCTCTTCTGGTACCAGTTGAATAGCCCCCATGCGTAACAGACAAAGTACTTGTTTTTGGGCCTCTGACCACTGATTTGGAGGTAGGTCCAGCCACCCACTTGGTGTTGGCAACGTGTGAAAGTGAAATCTGTATCCCTGGGACACTATATTTAAAACCCATTTGTCCTGGGTAATGAGTTCCCAATTCTTTGCATGAAGAGCAATCTTTCCCCCCAAAGGGGCAGTCAGATAAGTGCTTGGAAATTTTAAAAGGAAGTCAACAAGACAGTTTACCATGGGGGGGAGTCTTATTATACCCAGACTTGGAAGTGAAGGCCCCCGACTGCTTAGTTCTGGGAGTCCCCTGGGACTGAAACCTGAGTTTTTTGTTGTGTCTGGGTTTGGCTTGAGAATACCTGGAAGGGGCAGGAAAGGACCAATTCTTAGAGGGCCAGTGCCTACTAAATCTAGGAGGCTGAATTTGTAAAAAAATCTTTAACAGTTTGCATAGATTTAGCTTTATCTTCCATCTTTTTATGAACTTCCTCAGCCTTGTTGCCAAACAGGAGGTGGTCCTGATTTAAAGGAGCATCCAACAATTTAGCTTTAACAGGATCAGGCAAAGATTGCTCCTTAAGCCAAGCATGCCTTCTGAGCACAGACAAAGTAACAGCAGCCCTGCAAGAGGTCTCTAATGAATCAAAACCACATTGCAAAGTATGTTTTCCAACTTGTTCGGCAGAATGCATTAAATCCTGTAATACTTTATTTTCCACACAGTCAGAAATCAACTTACTTTTCTGTTTAAGCAGGTCAATAACATGTTGCTGATATTTTTACATATTAAACTAGCAGTTTAAAGCCCTAATGGCCAAGGTTGCAGAAGTGTAAACCTTCTTACCCTATCTATCCAGCGCCCTGGAGTCTCCATCAGAAGGGGTAGGATTTTTAGCAGTAGAAGCCTTAATGCCCTTGGGCCCCTGTGAAATAGTCTCTGGATCTGCAATAGGATTTTTGAAGAGGAACTTGAGGGACTCAGGGACCCTGTAGTATCTTGTCAGGTTTTCTGGTAGCAGGAGGCAGGGAATTAGGGGCCAAACTAGATTCCGAGAAAGCATCATCAACAATGTCTAGTACAGGAGTAATAGCTAAAGCCCTATGCTGAGGTAGGAGAAGGAAATCCCTAAGCCTCTTTTTTGAATCAGAATAATCCTGGCTTTCCCAGTGGAAATGCTCCCTTAGAGAATGTAAGGTTTCCCCAAAAGAAAAATCATCAGGAAGGGGGAAGCAGAGGTAATAGAGTCCTCTGCATCAGCATCCTCATAAGTAGGCAAGGACAAATCCAGGTCATCAGAGGAGTAAAAAAAAAAACAGAATCCTGATCAGAAGATTCACAATCAACCTCAGTCCTAGGCCTCTTAGAAGGGGGTGGTTGGCTACCCCTGATTAGAGTTATTAGATCTTCAGCCATTCTTATCATTTGTTTTTTAGGCATAGAGGCCCGAGCATGTGGCCTGGGCATCGGTTTTTTACACATGGATCGAGATTTAGGCCAAAGTAATGAAGGAGGCATCGATTTAATATGCAAGTCCGTAGGCCTGAATACACCCTCAGAAGCCGGTGCCTGCACAGCGGCTCCGGACCCATCCAAGGTAGAAACAGCCGCGGGTTCTGTAGTTGAAGCTTCTCGCGGCATACCGGACTCTGAATGGGTCTCAGTAGAGGCCTGCGAATCAGAAGTAGTGGGTATCAGGGGCTGCAAAAGCACCTCACTGAGTACCAGCGAACTGGCGACTGGCTTAGGAGAAGCTTCATCGGCAGTTTTGGACCTCGGCGGCCTGTCTGTCTTTATCTTTGCGTTTTTTCGGAATCCCGGTAGTCGGATGGATAACCGACGACATTTCTGGATAATTAAACTGAGAACCGAAATATTTAGAGGCAAAAATATACCGACGATGGATAGTGCGTTGATTAAATAAAGCACAAAACCGACAGAAAGGTATGTCATGGTCAGGGCCTAGGCAAGGAATACAGTACGAATGAAAATCTTTAAGAGGTATTTGCTTTCCACAAGTAATGCAATTATTAATTTTTACTGACATCGGTAAGGAGCAAGAAAAAAAGTTTCCCCAACGGGGTACTTAGCTTTAGTTGAAGACTTCGGTACTGAAACTCGAAAACGAAAATTTCAGGAGTCGGACGATCGGCACTTGCGAACTGCTTCTGCTTCGGGCACCGCACGGCAAGAAAGACTGATGTAATGGCATCGGCTGCACATTTTATACCCCTGACGACCCGACATCATGGAAGAAGGGACAGCAACCAACGCAGGACCCAAGACTTTTGTTAATCAGGCCAAATGAGGGCAACCTGCAAGCAGATTACCCAAATGTAATGACCAACAGTGAAACACAAAGAACATCCAGGTCATAACCTCCTTTGCAGACTAGCCACAATAGCTTGTAATATAGCTTCACATCAGTCTCACTCTACAGACATGCTTCATTCAGTCAGAACAAAATCATGTGGCAGACAAGCTAAGCAGAATAAGGCAAACCCTCACAAATAGAATCTAGATCAGATCAAAAAGTATATGCAGCTGTAGGCATTTTCTCAAGTAGACCCTTTTGCCTCCACTCTAAACAATCGGTTGGCAAGATTCTGTTCCAGGACCCCATGCAAGTAGTCCTGGAAGACAGATGCCTTTTCCTTTCCTTGGAAAGGAATGTTCCTGTATGCTTGTCCACCCTTTTCAATGATATGCAGGGCAGCTTCAGAAGAAATCCCCCCCAAGCTAAGTGACTCTTCTGGCCCAGGCAACAGTGGTTCTCCCTTCTTTTAGAAATGGCCAGAGGCAATTTCCACAAGCTCCCTCACAGACCGGATCTACTCAAACAAGAGCAAGGGTGTTTGCTATACCTAAGCCTCAACCAACTTTGACTGTCTCTCTGGATGATAGGGTCTTGATTCGCTTTAGGCCCCTGTATACTGCGAATGTGCAGCAGGTACTAATGGAGACAAAAAACCTGCTACTACAAAATCATATATCAGCAAATGGAAAAGGTTTTCTAGTTAGTGCCGACAACATAAACAGCACCTAATTCAGGGCTAGTTCTCTGGTTTTGCAGTTATTTGAGTCACTACCCTATGGCCTTTCTTACTCCACTGTAAAGGTTCATTTATCAGCCATTTCAACAGGTCTGTCCACTGATCCTCCTCTTTCAATGCATTCCCCATTTCAAATGTTTTTGAAAGGAGTTCTGCATAAGAAGCCTTCAAGAAAACGGTTTGCTTCTCTTAACACAAAATTAAGTTCCCAAGGAGGGGCTAAAACATGCTCCATTAGAAAAAGCTAACTTGGTTGACTTGAGGTTCTTAACAAGGAAAACAATTTTACTGAGTACTTTGTCCTCTGCAAGAAAAGTAGCAGAGTTGCAAGCTCTTATGGTGAGTCAACCCTATTATTTTCCACACAGACAGGGTATTTTTATAGGTTCATAGGAGTTTACTAGGCTAACTACCACAAGGACCTTTTACAACTAGCTATGCATCCCAAATCTCTGACAAGTTCTGGTACCCTTGATAAGTGTAAGCAAGGGCTTGGGAGATAAAACATGTACGAGCAGGAGCCTGGGAGATGAAGCATGTACTGGCTGCCTGTGTCCATTAGAGGCACAGGTGCCAAGCCAGGGATGAATTTCCTGATCCCCATCCAATTGTCCAAGTTGAACTCAAATTGGATTAGGGAGGAAACTCTGCTTAAGGAATGAAATGATTAGTTCAAAAAGTGGTACCAGAGTTTACTTTAAGCAAAATTACACATCTAACAATTTTTACTCCCTGAATCTAAAAACGAGGGAGAAAGAATACTACATACCGTAGATGTCAAAGACAACACAGACAGAACAAAATCTTTCAGATCTTTGGATCGATTGTTCATTTCTTTAAAGGCAAGAAGGGACAACCTGTGTCAAAAACAGTCCATATCCAAATGGTTGACTACAGATATTACATTTTGTTGCACTCACCATAACAAAACTATTCCGGGCAGGATTCAAGGTCCACTCTAACAGGGCATTGGCTTCATCTATGGCTTTCTGGAAAGGGTTGGATTCTAGAAGCAGCAACCTGGCCCTCTGTGTATACATCTGCAAGGGATTACCAGTTTGATTCCTTCGCTAGGTCCAGATCTAACTTTCATAGGACCACTCCCCCAGGGTTTCCTGAACCTTCCCCTCCTTCCAACTCCAAAATTTAATAAACTAGGGTTAATCTACCCATATAGCTAAGGCTGCTGCTTCACTGAATAGGATGAACACAGTACAGTTGTGCGAGTAAACAACATTCAAATGACCACTAATGCAGTAACCACTCCCTCCCTGCCTACATTCCCACTGTTTTTGATGTGTTGTTTATGCCAGAGTGTGGACATTCATTTTTTCCTAGCATTGTCCTTTCAGGGCCCAGCCTCTCCCTTTATATTGGCATGAAAGCTCTTAAGGGCTTGGCATTCAAACCTATCTTTTTAGTCATCGCAGCCTGAGCAGACTGTTTGGACATGTGAAAGGTACCCTGACGCTTTGGAAGCTGGCTGGTTTGTTATGTATTTGGCAGGATATAATCCATATAGCCAAGGCTAAAGCAGCAGTCATTCAAACATCTACTATTACAATAAGTTAATTTTACTTACAACACCGTACTTTTCAAAACTACTTGTCAACAAAGTGATAAGTCAACTTCCTTATAACTAAATATCCATTTTTCAAGTAGATATTCTTTAAACAAAACAAGACCAATGTCAATGTGAATGACTGTATACAGACTGTGAATGTGTCAACTGTTATTAAATAACCATGACTTGTTACCATAAAGTTCCTGAACTTGCCAACAGTCAGCAGAATCTAAATGTGAAAGATTTCATCTCTCTTACAACAGGTTTCAATGTATATTCAATATAGCAAAAAGTTCAGGTTTAGAACCTGTGGCTGACTATCAGTCTCAAAGATGGATTGGATTGTTGCAGTCCTTATGAGGTTTGGGTATGCCAAATGCCACTCCTGTTCAGAGCAAGGTTAGCTTTTCATCTGCAAACCCCTCTTGTACACATTTGTAAATTTCTTTGTACCAGCACTACTTGCTACTTTATCCACTTACTTCTAAAATGAAACATCACATCTTTGTATTAAAATCACATGTATCCACATGTACTTCAGACCCACCTTTATAGGCCTTCATTTCCTGTAGCTCAGGATCACTGGATAAATTCAGTTATGTATTTTGTGTTCTACAGAAAGATTACAGAGTAGATTCCCACTCATAATTAACTTAATACAAGATATATATCCATATCTAAACTCCTCCGCTCATGAAATAAGACATCAACTGGGCCTTCCCAAATCATATCTACTGATCTTAAGACAAATTAAGGAAATCTCTACAAGCTACTTTCAAAATATATCCATTAATAAAGATGATTTATTGAAATGTACCTCACTAACTCAAGCCCTTCTACAAAGTAGCAAATTTATAACATGCTCATACAAATTGATAAAAGACATGCAATATCAAGACCATTTACATCTAATTATTGGAAAAAAAAATACCATTGATTGAGGAAAATAAAATAACACAAGCATTTAATTTACCGGTAAAATCCATTTCCCTCCAAAAATTAACATTTACCCAAATTATGATATACAATAATGCATACTATACTCGCCTTAGCTTGCATAAATTCAATCCTAAAAATTCTCCCAAATGCCCACATTGTAAAGATGAAATTGCTGACCTTTTACATATGTTCTGGAGCTGCAAATGTATATTTAAACTTTGGAACTCCCTGAAACTACAACTACAAAAAATGGGTTATCAGACATCAACACTTACTTGGGAATTTACGATATTACATATCCCCCCAAATAACCTATCCAAACCCCAAATAATCATCCTCATCAATATTTTTCTACTAATGAAACTTTACAAAGCTACTAACTGGTTGACCCCATCCAAAACTTCATGGGGAAATTTTAAGATCTTAGCGATAAATCATATATTAGCCCGCAAATACATAATAAACAAACAAAACAAGAATCCCTATAACCTGAAATTATGGGAACACATTTTCAATATTATACTGGCATAAAACCTTGAATCTGTAATAAATCAACAAGATACACAACAAAAACTTAACATTATTTGGAACTATACTACTTTAAGATATGAACCCTTGAGAAAACAACCTCATCTTCTACTTTAAAGAGAGAATATGGAAGCATTCATGTAAATAGTGTAAATATGTTTTAAAAACACTGCTACAAATACTGTGAGCATCACCTGTGTTTTCCTTTGTGAATGTTTTGTAATAGAGAAAGTAAAACAATAAAAAATACTATTGGAAAAAAAAAAAAAAAGAAAGATTACAGAACTCTCTTACGAGGTTTAAACAGTCAACCCAATTTCTTTCATATATCTTTTCAAAGTATTAAATAACATTATTAGGCAGTGTTATAACTAACACTGGGTTTACTTAAGCCATTATTATTGTTTATTTATCATTATTATGAAAAAAAGACAGCCAGGCTTAAATTTCTAATAAATAACTTAAAGTTATAGCATCTGTAATGGATGCTCTCAAAGTATGGTGGACGGTTTTCCCCAAACAGAACCTATCTACCCAGCAGTGTGAAGACAGCCGGCTGCCAATCCTCTGAACTGCATGACTGGGCACTGTCCAAAGGTGGCAAGAAAGTACTGAAGCTTTTGGTACCCAAGCTGCTGTTTTTACTCCCTGTGGAGCTCGTGCAACCAGCAACCTAGGTGCATGTGCAGAAAGAGCCAAAAGCATTGTGATACTGGCATGCTAGGATATTCTAGGCAATATATCTGAAGCTACTTAAAATTAACCTGTTAAGGTTAGATGCATAAAATACAAGCACGCAATTAAAACAGTGACTTGGACTGCACTTAAAGCAGCACAACCAGAAATTAGAGCAAAAATGCCAACGGAATAAACATCTAAATAATATGCTGCAGGAAGAAAGTAGTGTTGTAAACTACAGAAACAGTACAATTCTACTTGTAAACCAATCACTAGAAATATGTAGGGAGAAAAGTACAAAAAGTCTTGGAAGAAGCAAACAGTTAAAACAATGCATATCAATTTTTGCTTCTTATGCAGACCTAATACAAGTTGTACAGTTTTAAACAAACGGGAATGAAAACCCCCCCAAATGAAAGATGCACTCAAACTAAACTTCCCAATTTGAAACAGATAACCAACATATAGAAAGTACAGTTGAGTACACTTACCATAAATGTAGATGTTCGAGTGTATTCACTGCTGCAGTCATTACATTTGGGTTATCTGCTTGCAGGTAGCCCTCAGCCGGCCTGATTATCAAAGTCTTGGGTCCTGCGTTGGTTGCTGTCTCGGTCTTCCATGACGTCAGAGTAATCCTGGCTTTCCCAGCGGAAATGCTCCCTAAAATTGTGCAAAGTTTCACCAAGAGAGAAATCTTCTGGAGGGGAAGCTGAGGGAAAGCAGTTCTCTCCATCAGAATCCTCATAGGTAAGATAAGGGCAAATCCTGGTAATCAGAAGGAAAGTACAGTTGTGCACCTACCATAAATGTAGATGTCCGAGTGTATTCATTGTTGCAATCATTACAATTGGGTTATCCTGCTGGCAGGCTTCCCGCAGTCGGCCTGGGTTCCAAAGTCTTGGTCCGGCGTAGGTTGCTGTCGTCTCCTCCCTGACGTCAATGCACCAGGGGTATAAAAGATGCAGCACACGCAGTTTTCTTCAGTTTTTCTTGCCCCAGATGTCAGGTGCCCCTTAAATGGCAGGCTAAATAATGCCAATAAGCATGCATACACAAAAAACAACTTTTCCTTCATCTACAAGCAAATACACCACATAGATTGTATAGAATAGAGAAGTACAGATAAGTCCCAGCAAGGAAAAGGGGGATGTGGGAGGGTAACCTGGACTGCAACAGTGAATACATTCCAACATCTACCTTTATGGTAGGTACACAACTGTACTATGTTCATCGTGTTTCACTGTTGCAGTCATTACAATTGGGTCGCATCCCAAAGCTAAGGTTGGGAGGCTGGTGCTAAATAGGATTAGGAGAGGCTATCAGGCCCTGCAGAACTGCAGTGGCAAAGCCAGCCCTGGATTTACAGTAGAGTACAGAGGTAAGTGATAGTGCTTTGTAAAAGTATGCACTGAACTCCAAGTTGCAGCCTCTAAGATGTCTTTGGTTGGTACTCCTCTGAGGAAGGCTGCTGAGGTGGCTGCTGCTCTGGTTGAATGTGGCCTAATGCCCTTGGGCACTGATTTGCCATGCTGTGAATAGCAGAAACGAATGCAGTGGCCTATCCACTTTGAAATAGTCTGCTTTGAGATAGGCTTTCCTTATGATCCTGCAGCATATGCCACTAGAAGTTGTTCAGTCTTTCTGAAAGCTTTGGTTCTGTCCAAGTAGAAGCGTGGCTGCCTGTGAATGTCCAAAGAATGCAGGAGTCTCGCACCCTTATTCTGTGGGTTTGGGAAAAAAGTAGGCAAATTAATTGTTTGGTTAAGGGCCACACTGGACACTACCTTAGGCATAAATGTAGGGTTTGTCCTCAGAGAAACCCTGTCAGGATGGAAAATGATAAAAGGTTCCACAGCCATGAGTGCCTGTAACTCTGAGACTCGTCTAGCGGAGGTTATTGCTAGGAGCAGAGCTGTTTTCCAGGATAAGAATTTTATATCAGCTGCAGAGGCTGGCTAAAACGGAGGCAGTGTGAGTTATTCCAAGACATAGTTGAGGTCCCATGCAGGTACTGGTGCTGTCCTTGGGGGTCTTATGTTTTTGGCCCCTCTGAGGTACTGCCTTAGTAATGCATGAGAAAAAATAGGTGGTTCTGTATTGTAATGAGCTGAAATGGCAGAGGCATGAATTTTAATTGATGAAAAGGAAAGGCCTTTATCCAGCATCTCAGTTAAGTATTGCAAAATCTGAGGAATATTTGGAACAATTGTGTCAATACCTTGTGCCTGGTTCCAAGCACAGAATCTCTTCCATTTTTCTGCATAAGATTTTCTGGTGCTAGGCCTCCTGGCCTCCAAAATAACATCCATCACTGCTTTAGAGAGAGGTGTGTCTTGAATAGCTACATTATCCGCCATGCTGCCAGATTTAAGGTCCTGAGTTGGCTGTGCAGTATCTGGCTGTCTTGTTGGGTCAATAAGTGAGGAATTTGAGGTAAAGTCCACACTGGGCATTGAGACAAGCTCTTTAGAATTGGGTACCAGTGCTGGCGGGGCTAGTCTGGGACAATCAGTATCATTTTTGGCTTCTCTTGTCTGACCTTGAGGAGTACCTTAGGAAGGAGAGGCAGAGGAGGAAAGGCATATACTATTAGGTTTTTCCAGCTGAAAGATAGAGCATCCACTTTCCATGCTTGCTTGAGATATGTCCTTGTGCAGAATCTCTGTAGTTGGCAGTTGTGAGGGGAGGCAAATAGATCTATGTCCGGGCAACCCCAGTTCCTTGCTATCATGCTGAAGACTTGTGGATCCAATTTCCACTCGTGGGGATCCACTAGGTTTCTGCTTAGTTCGTCTGCCAGAGTATTTATCCTTCCTGGCAGGAATTGTGCTTGCAGATGTACTTGGTAAGTCAATGCCGTGTCCCACAAGTTCATGGCTAGTCTGCAGAGGGGGTAGAAATGTGTGCACCCCTGCTTATGTACCACATGACTGTAGTATTGTCCATCTTTATCAGTAGTTGTCCTGGATAAAAGTACATCCTTGAAGGCTGTCAGGGCATTTTGAACTGCTAGCATCTCTTTTTGATTGATATGTAGATGCATTTGACTTGCGGACCATGTGCCCTGAATACATCATCCTGCCATGTGGGCCCCCCAGGCATAATCTGATGCACCTGTTGTCAATGTTTGCCTGGCTGTGGGTAAGGTGAATGGCTGTCCCGTGTTGTGGTGACAGGCTTTTGCCCACCATCGAAACTCCTGTTGCAGGCAGGGAATGAGGGTAATAACAGTTTCCAGGCTGTGGCAATGTTGAGTCCAAACACTTTTTAGATACCATTGAAGTTTCCTTATATGCAGTCTTGCATATGGAATTAGCAGAATGCAGGATGCCATGAAGCCCAAAGCGTGCAGAATTTTTCTTGCAGATAACTGAGTCTTTGTTGCCAACATTTTGAAATAAGTAGTCAATTGCCTGTGTTTGTCTGGCGTGAGATAAGCCATCTGGGCAGTTGTATTCAAGCTTGCACCCAGGAATATTATCTCTTCAGAGGGTACGAGTTCTGATTTCTTTTCGTTTACTGTGTACCCTAGACCTGTTAGTAATCTTTTTACAAACGCCAGATGCTGTAGTAGAATGTCCTTGTTCTCTGCTTGAATAAGGCAGTCGTCCAAGTAAGGATATATTTGTATTCCTCTGTCTGCAAAAATGCAATTACTGGTGCCAGGCATTTTGTGAAGACCCTGGGTGCAGTAGATAAGCCAAAGGCAGTGCAGAGAATTGGTAGTGCATTGAGCCAGCAATAAATCTGAGGTATCTTCTGCATGATTGTCTGATTGGGACATGCAGGAATGCCTCTTTTACGTCTAAAGTCACAAGCCAAGCCTTCTTGCCCAGCATGGGCAGAAGCTGCTGCAGAGTTAACATTTTGAATTTTGGAATATCCAGGAATGTGTTTAGGATAGACAGGTCCAGTATTGGTCTCCAGGCTTTGTCCTTTCTGGGCACCAAGAAGAGCCTCGAGTAAAATCCTAGTCCCTGCTCTTGCTGTGGTACTTGTTGAACGGCTCTCATGTCCAGGAGGGATGAAACTTGTTTTTGTGCCTCTGCCCATTGATTGAGTAGCAGGTCTGGCATACCGTTTGGCCTTGGCAGGGTGTGAAAGTGGAACCTGTAGCCTTGTGATATGATAGTTAAGACCCATTTGTCCTGGGTGATCATGTGCCAATTTTGTGAAAAAAGAGCTAGTTTTCTCCCCAAAGGAGCTGCCAGAAGATAAGTGCTTGGTGCTGGCAGGAGAAAGTCAATGAGAATGTTTTCTGTATGGCTGTGATTTTTACTCTCCGCTTTTGGAGGTAGAAGCACCCCATTGTTTAGGCCTGTATGAGCTTTGGGGCTGTGATCTGCCTCTGGGGCGTCTGTATCTGCCTTTTTGTGGCCTGTCTGACACTGGAAAGGACCAATTCTTTGTAGGCCAGTTCCTGCTAAATCTGGGAGGCTGCACCTGTAAGAAATCCTTGATTGTTTGCATAGATTTAGCTTTGTCCTCCATTTTTTTCAAACACCTCTTCTGCTTTAACACCTAACAAGGTATCCTGCTGTAATGGAGCATCTAATAGTTTTGCTTTAACATGATCGGGCAGATTCTGTTCTTTTAACTAAGCATGCCTCCTAATGACAGAACCTGTAACAGCAGCCCTGCAGGAGGCCTCTAGAGAATCAAAACCACATTGCAAAGTATGCTTTCCCACTTGTTCAGCTGCATGCAATAAATCCTGCACTTCTTTGTTTTCTGCACATTCTGAATTTGTCAACATTTTCTGTTTAAGCAGTGACATAAGATATGGCTGATATTTAAGCATATGAAACTGACAATTTAAAGCTCTTACAGCCAAGGTAGCAGAACTATAAATCTTTTCCCCCATCTGTCCAGGGCCCTTGAATCCCTATCAGAGGGGATAGGGTTTTTTGCAGTGGAAGCCTTGACCCCTTTGGGACCCTGAGAGATAGTTTCTGAGTCTGCAGCAGGGTTTTTATAAAGGAATTTATGTGAATCAGGAACCCTGTACTATCTGTCTGGCTTAACAGGTGCTGGTGGTAAAGAATCAGGAGGCAGACCGGACTCTGAAAATACATCATCTACAATGTCTAAAACAGGAGGAATAGCAAGGGGCCTGGGCTGAGGTAATAAAAGGAGGTCTCTGAGCCTTTTCTTGGATTCTGAGTAATCTTGGCTGTCCCAGTGGAAATGCTCCCTCATAGCATGCAGGGTCTCCCCAAAAGAATAATCCTCAGGCGGAGAGGCTGAAGAGATAGATTCTTCAGCATCAGAATCCTCACAGGGAGAAAGAGAATATTCCTGTTCAGAAGAGGAATCCGAGGAAATGGAAACCTAATCTGAAGATTCATATTCTATCTCTTGCCTACGCCATCAGTAGGGGGATGGGAACCCCTGATCAAAGTAATTAGGTCTTCAGCCATTTTAAGCATCTGTTTTTTTAGGCATGGAGGCCTGTTCAGGAGAATGCTGCACTTGTTTGTCTTTAGAGCTGCTTTAGTCTTTGCCTTTGAAGCTGAAGTTGGTCTTACGTACAACTGTGTAGGCCTGAAAACACCCTCAGAAGCAGATGTCTGCTCAGCAGCTCCGGACCCATCTGAGAGAAATAGTTTCTGAGTGTCCAATACCTTGAGTTTCCAGCGGTCTAGTCGGCTCCACATGGGAGTCGGAAGTGAGGTACCGGGCGTCAGGGGCTGCGAAAGCACCTCACTGAGAACCAGCGAACCGGCGACAGGCCTAGCGGAAGCCTTGTCGTCGGTTTTGGACCTCGGATGCCTGTAGTTTTCTTTTTCTTTGCGCTTTTTATAAACACCGGTAGTCGGCTGTTCCGACGGCATTATATAATTGAATCTTCTGCCAAAGTAATGAAATGCAAAATCGTACCGACGCTTAATAGTGCATTGGTTAAATCTAGCACAAAACAGACAACTAGCAACATCGTGGTCAGGGCCTAGGCAAGGAATACAGTAAGAATGAAAATCCTTACGAGGTATTTGCTTCCCACAAGAAATACAACTATTAACTTTTTCTGACATCAGTCTGGAGCAAGAAAAAAGTTTCCCCAACGGGGTACTTAGCTTTAATGAAGACTTGGGATCTGAAATTCGAATTTGAAAATCTCAAAAGTCGGCCGACCGGCACTTGCGAACTGCTTTTGCTTCGGGCACCACGCGGCAAGAAAGACTGAAGAAAATGGTGTTGGATGGATCTTTTATACCCCTGGTGCACTGACGTCAGGGAGGAGGCGACAGCAACCAATGCCGGACCTAGACTTTGGAACTCAGGCTGACTACGGGTAGCCTGCCAGCAGGATAACCCAATTGTAATGACTGCAACAGTAAAATACTATGAACATCAGAAATTTCAGAATACTGATCAGAAGAATCAGAAGGAAAATCAGTTCTAGGTCTCTTAGAGGGAGAAGGCTGGCTTCCCCTAATTAGAGTAATAAGGTCTTCAACCATTCTTATCATTTGTTTTTTAGGCATATGGGCCTGACCATGCGGTTTGGATGGTTTTCTAGGCGTGGATCAAGTTTTAGGTCTTGAAGAAGAAGGTGTCGATTTGATATGCAAGTCAGTAGGCCTGAATACACCCTCAGAAGTCAGTGCCTGCACAGCGGCTCCAGACCCATCCAAGGTAGAGAGATCCGCAGGTTCCATTGTCGAAGAAGCATGTCGCAGCATACTAGACTCCGAATGAGTCTCAGTAGAGACCTGCGAATCTGAAGTAGTGGGTATCAGGGATGCGAAAGCGCCTCACTGAGTACCGGCGAACTGGGGACTAGCTTAATGGAAGTGTCGTAGGCAGCTTTGGACATAAGCGGTCTGTCTCTGTCTTTACGTTTTTTTGGAATGTCATTAGTCGGATGGCTTACTGAAGACATTTCTGGATAATTAAACACATTACCGAAAAAGTTTGATGCAAAAATGTACCGACGATGAATACAGGATTGAATAAGGCACAAAACCGACGGCGAGGGACATCATGGTCTGGGCCAAAGCAAGAAATGCAGTACGAATGAAAATCTTTGAGGTATTTGCTTTCCACAAGTAATACAATTGTTAACTTCTACTGGCATCAGTTTAGAGCAAGAAAAAGGATCACCAATGGGGTACTTCGCTTGTTTTAAGACTTCGGTTCTGAATCTCGAAAATGAAAATTTCAGGAGTCGGCCGACCGGCACTTGCGAACTGCTTCTGCTTTGGGCAACGCACGGCAAGAAAAGACTGCTGTAATGGGGTCGGTTGCATGTTTTATACCCCTGACTACCTGATTTCATGGAAGAAGAAACAGCAACAGATGCAGGACCCAAGACTTTGACAATCAGGAAGGCTGAGGGCTACCTGCAAGCAGATAACCCAAATGTAATGATTGCAACCGTGAAACACAAAGAACATCAAAAGACACTCGGGGTCTGAATGTCACAAAAACCACTGAATAGAGAAGTGCTGAAGACAGACTAGCATGCCTGGTTACAGGTTCAAAAATATGCTAATTGCCCTGAAAGGCCATTTTTAGCCTAGCCAATAGCTCAAGGTCAGAATCAAACCCTATACCTCGATTCTATGAGGTGAAGACTTTAACCAGTCTACCAAACCCACCCCTATAACAGTTGCAGAGCCCAATGCTATACAGACATACCTGGAACCAACTGAAGTGTGCAAAAGCACTAACTCCAGTTATGAAGTCCAAATCAAAAGGCTCACTACTTGTAGCAGACTACTCAGTGTCAGAATGAAGCCTGAAAAAGTCCAATTAGTTC